>NW_024403197.1:0-21201 GCF_007990345.1 Gossypium hirsutum | reverse complement strand
AATGATAAGTGTCTTGTGTTTGAGTTTTTGTTAACGAAAATGAAATAACGAATGTTGCCATGATTTACTGTTAAATGTGCATGGTTATTTGAATGAATGTCGGGCTAGTCCCGAAGGCTTTGTTGCTTAAGTGACCATATCCGGACTAAGATCCGAAGGCATTTGTGCGAAGATACTAATTCCGGGCTAGCCCGAAGGCATTTGTGCGAGTTACTAATCCGGGTTAGTCCGAAGGCAATTTGCGAGTTACTATAACCGGGCTATTCCGAGGTGTTTGAACGAGTAGCTATTCGGTTAATTTCGAAGGTACGTGATTTGGGATGAATGATCTTGCTGTAAAATTCAGTAATACTCTAAACATCCCACATGAGGTTTTCGTATGTGCTTAATTAGTTGAGCCCTTACAAATAAGTATTGAGTGATAAACGAGCTATCGGCTTGGCTAAGTTGAATCTTTGTGTATGTAATAAGGGTTGGTAAGTGAAGCAGTATGATATCGAAATTTGTGGTATGAAATTATTTTTAGCTATATGATGCTATATTTGCTGTGCTGGAATTCTTGCTCAAACTTATAAGCATAAATTGCTTACTCCGTTTCTTTGATCCTTGTTTTATAGATTTTGTTCTCCAGCTATCGGACTCGGGATTTTGAAGTCGAAGTCGCCCACACTATCAAAGCCCCCCCTTTTTTGTACAATTTTGGTTGAACTTCGAAATGGCATGTATAGGACTACCCGTTTGTTGTGGGTCATGGACCCTTTGGACTTGTATAATTTTGGATAGCCATGCGAAAATGGCTTATATATGTTTGAGTATAATGTTATAATCATTTGGTGTGGATATGCTTGACAAGGATTGGCCATGGAATGGTTAATCACTATCATAGATGTGCTATTTATGCAAAAAGGGCTAGTTGAATCATGAAACTATGAAATAGGTAAAGTCTACCTTAAAAGCAGATGCTGACAGCAGCAGTGACGTAGATTTGGAAAATCACTAAAAATAGTAGGAATGGAAATTAAATAGTGAATAAATTATGTAAACGAACCTTGATGAATCTATTTTCATAGAAAAGTAACGGAAACAATCATACGGACAGTATGTTAAGAGATATTTAGGTTCTTGTGAGACAGGGCCAGAACGGTTTCTGGATTTCCTGTTACGACTTTGGAAATTCATTACAAATTAACCAGAGACAATTAGGAGTCAAGCCATATATGTATAGATTCCTCTCTGAGTCTAGTTTTCTATAGAAACAAACAAAATCAGTATTTTAAGCTCTTTACAGGGAGATATCCAAGTCGTAATGAGCAAAGGTCAGTGTAGTCGATCCCTGTAACATGGGAGACTTTGACTAATAAACTGTACTAATTGGCCCAACCAAAAATTCTAGAAAACAATATTTAGATGGGAATATGAGTCTAGTTTCAGGGAAAATTACGGAACTAGATTCCGAGTTTCTGAACTCAAGATATGATTTTTAAAGCGACTAGTACGCAGATTGGCAGAGTCTGGGAAATTTTTTTAAAGTCTGTTAACACCTCGTGTTCGACTCCGGTGACGGTCTCGGGTTCGGGGTGTTACATCTATAAGGTTGCACGGGTCGCCCAAGTCGATTGTGACCTACTGTAGGGTCAGTAAGCATTATCTGGACCCCTAAACGTGTGAGTTATGTATGATAAATGTACTGAGTCTGATAATACTGAACTGATTGTGTGAATGATTATTGCATATTAGCATGCCATTCATTGCACCGTTGCACTGCATCGGGTGGGTTGATGATTTATTGAAGGAAGTGTCTGAAAGGCTCTTAAGCCTATTATCTGGCAGCTCATCTGCAAATATTTGTTTATATGCCACGTTTCGGTAAACAGCATGGTGTGTAGGGATGGTGGGTCGATTTTATCCCCACATGGTGTGTAGGTTGGATGGAGATGGTGTGTAGAGGCTGGGTGGGTAGGATTCTGATATTTTGTTGTACATCTATATCTGATTGGGCTAAAACCCTAATTTATATCTGGTCTGCATCTGAATAGGCTGAGGCCCAAACTGATTTTGTAATGGACTCTGGCCCAAACTGTTTATTTCTGACTTTTGATGATTATTCTGTATGTTTTTTTGTGGGGTTACATACTGAGTTTGCGAAAACTCACCTTTTTCTATTTAATCTGTATAGGAATCACCAGCCATGACATATTGGTGTAGCGGAGGACTCGATGGTGGCCACACGTAAAATTTAGTCTAACTTTCCGTTTACTTCCAGTTTTTAATACTTATTTGGGATTTTTGATGTAATTCTGGACTTGGACTGCTTGGTTTTAATTCGGGACTTTATACGGTTTTATGATTATTTAAACTGCAACTCATCAAAACTAGGTTTTCCTAAAAACTAAGGTTTTTGTAAATAAAAACAGTTTTTCCTAAAATAAAATGTTTCTAAAGCTTCCGCGAAAAGTGTTACGTTTTAATCACAACAAAGACCATGTATTTCTACTCCGTGGGTAAAACAAAGATTAAGTAACTAAAACAATTTTAACTCATCAAATCTAACTTCAACTCCATAACATGTGACGTTGCAGGATTCAACCATAACATCTAGGTCGGGTTTGGGGTGTTACAAATTGGTCTTGGATAAAATTGGGTGTCTACAAGCATATGATAGTTGGTCGGCCCTGTTATAGGTATTATCATGCGATAAAACATGAAATTTTACTTTAAAGAGGACAACTAGTCACAACATGTCACTCAGTGAAATTTTTCGATGATGACCCATTTGTGTTACATGATGTGATAGGTGTTGAGTTGTTGGTTATACACAAAGATCTTCTAGCTAAGTAACTTCCCACAAAGCTCTACATAAGTTAGAATGATGACCAAATGTTAAACGATTATTAGTACTTGTGAATTCCGAAGGAACTAGGTTTCATGTTACTAATTGGATGGAGATCCATGTTCTTACTAGTTGATCAAGATTACCCCACAGTAACTTGATTCAATGGGTGTAAGAATTATCATTGCAATGACTTACTAATGTTTTCAAGGTTTGATGTAAGACAAATGCATCATCTTAATATATCTGGTGGTTGCAAATGTTTTCAAAATATTCTTAATACAAAAGATATTAATGAATGGATATTTTATTTTTAGTTTGAAAATGACACCTACTGTCTTATTAAATATACTCACTGAGAACAAACTAAACCGAAATAACTATAAGAAAGGGAAAAGGAACCTCATGATTTTCTTGAGCTGTGAGAAACTAAAAATGTCCTTGATGATAAGCGCCCTTCGACCACTCAAGCTAAGGCTAGAAATGCTAGGAGGAGTTTGATGAGGAAGCTTGTTACTACATGTTGGAAAGAGTGATCAACACACTTTATAAGCAACTGGACAACTATAAGACTGCCAAAACGATTCTAGACAAACAAGAAGACATGTTCAGAGGCCAAGCTACCTTGGCTTGACAGTCGACTATTACAGTTTGATGAATGTCTAGCAAAAGCCGGACATTTTGGTCAATGACTATATGATTACTCTTTGGGATACTTTATTGAGGTTGTGGGTAATGAGGCCAATTTAGACCAAACGTACAAATAGAGATGGTGTCCAAAAGCTTGTTCAAGGAATTTGCAAGCTTTTGGGCTGCATATAACCTTAGGAACAAGAATATCACGCTTACACAAATCATGAAGGAATCACAATCATATAAGTTGATGTTGAATAGAGATCATTCGATCCAAAAAAAAAAAACCAAACTTATTATTTTTTCTTCCTCTAAAGGGAAGGAAAAGCACATTAAAAGAAACAAGGCTAAGTTCTCTCAGCCACCTAAAGTGGAAAGGAAGACAACTAAGAAGCCTAAAGACTTGTGAAGTCTAAATGTTTCTTCTACAACAAGAAGCGACATTTCAAGTCAAATTGCAAAGAGTAGAAGGATTACCTAGCCACTAAGGGCAAAGGTATGAAACTCTTTATTATAGAAGCTTGCTGAGTGGAAGATTCAATAGACCACTAGGTCATTGATTCTAGAGCCACCAATCATGTGTGTGTTTCTGTACAAGGGTTCAAGGAGACGAAAGGACTTAGAGATAAGAGCTTATCATTGCGGATAGAAAATTGGACAATGTGGCAGCTAAAGCAGTGGATGATGCACATATTTATTTGATAATTTTAGGAAGATTTTTTTTAAAAAAAAATGTTTCTAGTACCAAGTTTCAAAAGAAACTTGATTTTTGTTGCATGTTTATTTAAAGACGGCTTGACCGTGACTTTAAAATAGTATCACAATATTTAGAAATCATAAACTTATATGTAATGGATGGATGTCAAATAATCTTTATTGCCAAACCAAAGATGTACACACTGCTTGAAACTGAAAATTCGAATAAAAGACTTAAAATTTCTCACTCTAATGAGTCGTACCTTGGCATTTGAGACCTGACCTTATTAATCAATATAGAATCACTAGGCTTGTAAAAGATGACACTTTAATTTTGCTTAAAGAAATTGATCTTCCACAATGTGAATCTTGCTGGAAGGTAAGATGGCTAGTGAATTTTTAATACAAAAGGAACGAGGGCTGTGAAACCCTTAGAACTTCTACACATTGACATATGTGGCCCTATGAACATCAGTGTAAGTGGTTATGAGTATTATGTAACTTTTATTGATGATTATTCCAATATGGGTATGTTTATTAATGCATTGCAAGAGTGAAACCTTTGCTAAATTCAAAGAGTTTTGTGCAGAACTAGAGAAACAACTAGGTTCACCCATAAAGACACTTCGATTTGCTCAAGGTGATGAATATTTATTAGATAAGTTCTTAGGGTAATAGTAGAGAATTATATTCTATCCCAGTTAATCACGTCAGGGCACTCCACAATAGAATACATGCCAGAAAGATGAAATTAAACTTTGTTAGGCATGGTTCATTCGATGTTAAGTTATTCGAAGCTGCCAATCTCTTTTTTGAGGATATACATTACAAACAGCTTGTTATATTCAGAATGATGTACCAACTACAATAACATTTAAAACTCCATACGAATTGTGGCATTGGAGGAAGCCAAATCTAATCATTAAAGATTTGGGGATATGCTTCCCACTTATTGGATAAAGATGCGAGAAAATGGATTCACAGATGGAATTGTGCTTGTTTGTGGGATATCTATGTAGGAAAAAATCTAGTTTGAAAATGATTTTCTGCACAGCGAAAAAGAAAATTTTTGAAAATCGAGTAAATTTGTAATATTTATAGCAATAAAACCTTTACCAAATTGCACCTGTGTTTTCGGCTAGAGGGATCCTTTCCTTTCATGGCATTAAATCGAATGACCTTCTTCACTATTCTCGTACCACGAACTGCTTAGAGTGTAGGCTCGAATGATTAGAATTAAACACAACCAAAAAATAGTTTACTTTCAGTAGGAAAGTAAAATACTCTCTCATTAGAAATCAATGGAATTTTTATTCCAGAAAATAAAATTAATACTTAGAGAATAAGCTTTCACTATTTTCAACCAAAATAAAAATATCCCAAAGTTGTGTATTAGCCCTACAGGTGCCATTTATTTATAGGGAGAAGAGGAGAAACCCGTGTTGAATTGTAGAAGTCTATTTCAACAGAAAAATGAACTCCTAGTCTAACTAGGATTAGGTCGGTGGCAAACTCTAGTTAAATAAACTAGGGTTTGCTGTCCCTAGCATTAAATATGAGGGGCTTTTGGGTCCAATTACAAGTACTTGCTAGACTTTAACCCAGAACTATAATTTAATCCAACCCAATATTTGTTTTTCTATTTCTCAAAATAAACATCTTAAATTAATTTAAATTAATAATTCTAATTAAATAAATTTTCTCAAATTCTAATTTCATTAAAATCATGACGCTTTACCATAAAAGAATCTATAAGAAAATATATTAATATATCTACATTCAATGGATTACCATGACAATAAATTATTGCCATTTTCGAACTTCAATTATTTAATCACTTAATTAAATGATAATTAGAAAAATCATAAATTCATTTTCCAAGTCATTTCCATTTAGAGGAAATTACATTCATTTCCAAATGTTTCCCATTTCTCTAACTTTACCATTTTTTATCCATTTCTTTCATTTGGTTCAACATGCATTTCATTTATGGTTTCAACGAGCTAGTGAAGGGACCAATTTGACATATGCGATTAGGGCTCAAATGATTTATAATTAAGTTTTAGTTTTTCTCCTAGTAATTATAAGTTTATTTAGTCATAAAGTCATTCCACTATAGTATCATGATTGAGCTCTCCCTAATGGCACCATTACAAAAGAAACTCAATTACTTCTTGTCCAATTATCTTGTAATAAGTTGTTACCCTCATAGGATATCATTAATATTTTTGGGATAAATCCGTTCTCCTAATATGATACTATTTTATATCATGGTAACCATTACATCTTTCTTTATGAAAAGTCAATTACTATCAAATAGTAATCAAGTCATTCATCAGAAAGACAAACGATAGTGGTCATGTTTACTTTCCTCTACCATGTAATTCCAATAAGAGGATATCATTTACCTATATCTTAGGATATGAATTCCATTATTTTTCTGACACCATGTATTGCAGAAGTCGTATACTGAATACACTAGCTTTCGGTTCCTTATCTATTTGAACTCAGGCCATTACTTACATCAAAATATACGATTCATGCATATATGGTTCATCATCCACTCAAGATTAAGGTATGCCACACTTTGAAAGTCAAAGTGAATAAATCCATAAATGGATTCAGATCTATGCTTCTTCAGTCCAGTCCGATGTACTGTCAGTCTAGTCAGTCATATCTATGTCTCTATCTTCTAAGAGTCATCCGCTTGATTTCCAAGACAAGACATCTTCCCATTGGACTTGATAGACAACATATTAGTTTTTCAATTGGGTTGCTAATTTTTTATTAGAATAAAGACATGGTTTAGGTTCATCTACTAATATAAGTTGTCTTTCTATATTACGGTCTGACCACGTAATACCTGTTACACCCTATACTTGGTCTGACTATCCAACCTGAGTTATAAGGTATTACAACCATATTTATATACCACTTATAACTGAGTCAAAATAAACAAATAGCTACAGAAAGAGTTGCCGGATAGTGTGATCTCCAAAGATGTTCGATAGCAAAAGTCCGAAAATCTACAAATATGAAAAGCCAAATAGAGTAAGCTTAGTTAAAGCTTAATAAGTTCATAAAACAAAACATCTCATACCTGTCAATTTAATTTATAAGCCATACATAACATAGAATTAACAATCCTTTGTCTGTTCCAACATTCCACAAAATGAAATGGTTAAGCTTGAGTAGTTCATATCACCAATAGATAACATGTTAAGAAACACATACCAAGGTATCATCAACCAACTATAATTCATCATTTCATTTCTATTTCAATAACAAATATTTTACCCGGAGAACAATAATAAATTGACTTTGGATACATGGGAGGGTAATGCTCACACAAGTTGACAAAAGGACACTAATCGATACACGAAGCTACTTACACAAGCTTTAGAGAATCCACAACACATGCAGGATCTCAAGCCATCGGTATAGTATCCATCACCAATACATAGTACCTGAAACTGTAACACCAGTACAAAGTACCTGATACTATAATCACTAACGAATAGTGCATGAAACACCTTAATGACATGTCATTTGTATCCTAGTTATTCACTAAGTTCACACGGGCTTTCATGTTTTTTGAGATTATCACATGTTCAAACTTTACATTTCAATCCATTATCGTCCATTTATTACTATTCAATATATATAGCATCTTTCATATTCATATAACCAAACACATAACTAATTAAACATTGCAAACATAATAAATGTAATACGAACTTACCAAAATACGATAGTTATCAACATTTGACGACGACTACTCGACAACTTTTCCTTTCCTGCGATTATCAATCGACTAATCCTTTTTGATCTAAATATAATAATTTATTCAATTAACAAATGAAAATACCATAAAATACTTAGATTCACAATTTCAACCTTAATCAACATTTTTAATTTTACCCTAAACTTTTATCTTTATTCAATTTAGTCCCTAAAGACGAAACTTTCAAATCTATCGCAATTAAAAAAACTTCATGCTAGATAAAATTTCCCCTATGCAATTATAGCTCATATTTATTAAAATTTCAAAAGGATTTCATGCCAAGTTTAATATTTTATCAATTTAGTCCTTAAACTTAAAACTAATCAAAATCATTTTACAAAATAGTCCTATTAACAACCAAGCTTGTAAATCTATCATTAAACTTCGAAAAAATCATAAATTCATCAATGGAATAAATCAAATCATTAAAAGTTTTATGAATTAGTCCCTGGGTTAGCTAAATTAAGCTACAACGATATAAAAAACATAAAAAATTACTAGAAACGAGCTTGAGTTTCATGCCATGCAAGGAGATTAAAGCTTGGTGATTCTTATTTCTCAAGCTATGGAGTTGCGATTGGAAAGGTTGAGGATGATGAAAGAAAAAAAAAAGATAAAGTGGCTTTGCTGTTGTTTTATTACAATTAACTTTATTTTAATATAAAATAACATATAATTTAAAGAAAATTCCTTCAATAACCGTCCATTATATTTGACCCCTTGTACTTAACTTTTCAAGTTATTTAGCTAATAATAATCTATAACAATTAAGTTTGCCAACTTTATGATTTGGTCCTTTTACTATGACTCTGATGTAACCCTGTAAATGCTAAATAAATAATAAAATACTCACTGACTAGTTAGAATCTTGGTCTTGAATCTAATGTTTCTGACACCACTAAAAACATGTTGTTAGAATACCGCTTAGTATTAGTTAAACATTAGACAACCAGTGAGCTAATATTTGCTTCTATTTTCTTTACATGCAAAAACCACGTGTAGACAATACACAAAAGGTATTAATGTAATTCATGAATAGTTTTATTAACAAATCTGTTCAAAAATATTAAAAGTGTACGTAAATGAAATGCTATACTTAGAGCACCAGATCCAACGAACCAAAAGGAACAAAGGGTGGTTTATTTATAACTTGAAAAAACAAACAATAATAGTGTCAACTCATGCTACTTTCCTTGAAGAAAGTTATAGGAATGACTTCAAACCATGAAGTAGAGAAGTATTCAAGGAACATTTTAGAAATACCCGAAGCCCTATAAAAATGGTCCAAAACATACTATTAATAGTAAACCTGTAAACGATCAACAACATAGGATGCTTCGATGTAATGGGAGGGTATTCGTAGGCCTGATTTCTTCCGATCTAAGTGTTTAAACATTGATTTTATCGAATAGGAAGCTAATGATCCTCTCACATATGATGAAGTGCTGCAGTGTACTAATTCCAAGCTCTGGGAAATAGCAATGAAAGTTGAGATGGATTCTATGGATTCCAACCCTGTATGAGAACTTGTAGACTTACTGAAAGGGATAAAACTCATAAGGTATAAGTGTATCTACAAGAAGAAAAGAAATGTGGATGGAAAAGTGGAAACTTAAAAGGTCATACTTGTAGCAAAATGTTATACTCAGAAAAAAAGTATTAATATGAAGAAACCTTCTTTTGGTTGCCATGCTCAAGTCAATCTACATATTCTTATCCATTGGAACGACTCTCGATTATGAGAGCGTCTACATGATGCAACACATTAGACATATAGCTAAAGGAAAAGAGCATAAAGTTTGCAAACTGCTTAGATCCATATATGGACATAAGCAAGCAACCCACTCATGGAATCAAAGATTTGATCAAGTGATCAAAATTTTTGTATTTGAGCAACACGTAGATTAATCTTATGTTTATAAATGTATTGGGATGGAAAGGTTGGCTTTCTCGTTCTATATATTGATGACATTCTACTCATGGAAATGATGCAGGGACATTGTCATCGGTTAAACTATGGTTAACTCAATAGTTTAGCATTCAGGAATTGGGATAAGCTAATTTTGTTCCAAGTTTTTGAATCCTAAGAGATCGAAAAAGGAAACTCAACCTTCTATATTAAGGGTTCATCTTTTTTTGGAGGACTGTCCTAAGATAGTGGAAGGAAGAGAAAACATGAGAAATGTAACGCCCCAAATTTCTGTAATTTCGACTTTTGTGGAATTGTAGTGTAGGGGGATATCTGAATATAAATTTTTGCATGAATTTGCATAATATTAGTCTACTTGTGTGGTTCTGTGCTCTGGGGTGTGTTGGGAGGTCCCAAGTTCGAGCCTTAACTTAGGCTAAAATTTTGGTTTTTATAAGAATTAAGCCTGGGTTTTGGTTAACGGGTTTTATAAGAATTTATTGTAAGAATATGACAGAATGGGCCTACTGGTCTGGTGGCTAAGTAGTGTATTGGTATGATGGTGGTCTGGGGTTCGATTCTCTAAGTGGGAAAAAGGAGGAGTATTTTGCTGCAAATTCAGCTAGGAGTTTGAATTTTAGTAAACTGCTGAGTAAGGGAGTAGTAGTAGATTGCAGGGTTATCTAGTTAGTTGCAATTCTCCCAAACCCTCTCCTACCAAAATTCTCTGCAATTCCCCTCTCCACCTTTCATTTGTTTTCTTTTTGCTAAAAATTCCCTTTTTTGTGCTGCCAAAATTTTGGTTCTTTTATCCTTCTCCTCCGTTTGCTTTCCTCTGATTAGTTTGGCGCAATTCAGTAAGTATGGTTTTGTTAAATTGCGTAGTTTCATTGGGAGATTGTTTAAGAGGGATTTTTGTTTGCTGTATAGGGGATTATCAAGGTTCTATGGATCACTAACATGGGTTCTAAACAGTGAATAATCATCATTATTCATTGAAGGTAAGTGGAACTGTTATTCCGGGATTGTCTATTCTTAGTAAATTATTCAAGTGATGATTTGGTCTCGGGTTTGTTAATAATAGGTTCTGGAGTGCTCGAGATTGCACTAAATTCGAAACGATAGTAGGTGTGTACTCCAATCGATCTGAAATTGCATTTCGCTGAAAGCAAAAAACACTACTGTTGATGCCACACGGGTATCTGGACTGCCTGTGTGGAGGCCGGTGGGCGGTACACGACTGTGTGTTCGACGAACCAGACCATGCGCGTGCCACACGGGAGCGATAGACACGGGCATGTGATGGCTTGTAGGCCGTGTGTGAGGCACGAGCTCAGGAAAATGGGCCCGTGTGGGCCAAATAGGCATGTGGGCCCACATGGGTGAACCACACAGGCGTGTAGGAATCTAGACCAGGCCGTGTGATCCACACGGGCAAGGCTAATTTGGGCCGTGTGACCTACACGGGTGTGTGAGCCCAATTTTGTTGAAATGATATATAAGGTTGCACGGGTTGCCTAAGTCGACTGTGACCTAACTGTAGGGGCGATAAGCGTTACTCAATCCCCTTACTCTGATTGGTTACTGAAAAGTATGTTAATATAAGCATGTGTATCTGTCTGATTCTGTATATCTGCTCTGACATGAGTTGATATGATCTACTATCTGCATAATAGCATGCCATGATATTTATGATACATTGCATTAGGTAGGGATTGTTGTGATAAGAAGAAAGTCTGAGAGGCAATTAGCCTATTATCTAGCACGATGCTGTATTTATATATATATATAAATGCTATGTACTATTTTCGGTACCTGATAAATCGTAATTTATACATATTTTATCCCATGCTTAACATATTTATGGATGGTTTCTCCTTATAATTGGTGAATTCGATGCTCCTAATCCTTTAATTTCATGTTTATACTTAGGTGAGCATAGGAGTAAAAAGAACGAGAAACAAGCCAAAAACGGAGAAAATGGACCCACGTGGGAAATCAACACAGCCTGGACTTTCTCACACGGCGGTCACACGGCTGTGTCCCTTGGCAGGATTGAAGCACGACTTACACGGGTATACTACACGCCCGTGCCTGTTCAATAGCCTTGGCCATGGGCTGGAGGAATCACACATGGGCGTGTCCCTGCCGGAGCCCAAGTATAACCCTATTCAGAAAAGGCCAATTTTAGGGGCTCTTAGGCATTCAAAAGCCTATTTAAACACTTTATGAGGCACTTAAAAAGGGACGCAGAGTAGGAAGCAAGGAATACTCAAGGAAAGCGATTGATTCCACTCAGAAGCCGGATTCATCAATCAAGACTGAAGATCTTGCTTCTAGTTCCTTCAGGAGTTTTGGGTTTTCTTATGTTTTGTTATCTTATGCTTTTGAGATGTTTTCTTTCATAATATGAACTAAACCCCCTAAATACCTAAGGGAATGAAACCTAAGACGATCTTGTATTATTATCTGAATTGTATGAAAATATTTGACTTGTTCTTAATTATTTGCTGTTAATTCTTGTTTTGATATTCCAGGATATTGATTCAAGTTAAGCTCTTATTCAGAGGAGGAATAGACTCTGCTAAGAGTAAATTTGTCATAATTAAGCAGAGTTGATTGCACGCCTAGAGATAGAAAGTAAGATTTTGCTGGATTAGGGTGAAACCTAATAAGGGAATCCATAGATAGAGTTAAGCAATTCTAGGGTGTTAATTAGAAAGAGATTTCAATTATTCAACCTATGGTTAGACGTTATTAGTCTCGAGAGAGATAATAATATAACTAGGGATTTCAACGGATCAAGTCAAATGAATAAATCGTCTGATTTAGAGTCAAATAACAAGTGAAGTCTACGTGGATTTTTCCTTAGGTATTGTCTTAATCAATCGAATTTCCCAAAAGTATTTTTCCAAATTTTCTTTGTGCATTCTTATTTAGTAATTAGTTTAGATAACCAAACCTCTTAATTTTAGGCTAGATAATAAAAAGGAAGTAACTACTAGTACTCGTAGTTCTTTGGGTTCGACAATCCGGTTTTGCTGAACTATACTACTGTTCGATAGGTACACTTGCCTTAATTGTGATAATAAGTTAGTCTCAAGAACGATCTTTCATAAATCTTTAAACCTGTCACGAATATCACGTACCATGTTTTTGGCGCCGTTGCCGGGGAACTAGGATATTAGGAACACTTGATTTTATTACTTTAGCCATTTACTTTTATTGCAATTAAATTTTTATTTTATTTTCTAATTCTTCATATTTCTTCTGACATGTTTTTCTAGTTATGACCAGAAGAAACCCGTCAGGACCATATCTGTTTGATAGTGAGGTCGATTGCACAGTTTGCAGAAACCGAAGAGAAATAAGGCGAAGCTACGATACACAGAGGAAGAGTACGAGGACGATACTTCAACCACAACCGAGGAGATGGCTGAAAACCAAGAAAATCTCTACCTCCTGCTATTGCTATTAATCAGAATCCTGCTCCACACACTATGTATGATTATGCTAAACCTCCTTAACAGGAACTGAATCGAGCATAGCTAGACCTGCTGCAGCTGCAAATACTTTTGAACTGAAACCTAACACAAATCAAATGATACAACAATTTCTTAGTTTGATGGTTTGCAGAACGAAAATCCCAACGCTTACTTGGAAAATTCTTAGAATTTTACGACACTTTTAAAATAAATGGCATTTGATGACGCCATTCGCCTTCGGTTATTCCCTTTTTCATTGAGAAACAAAGCTAAAAAATGGTTGAATTCGTTACCATGGATGTCAATCACTACTTGGGAACAAATGACCGAAAAGTTTTATTAAAGTATTTTCCATCGGCTAAAACGGCTAAATTATGTAATATATCTCTTCTTTGTGCAGATGGATTTAGAAACACTCTACGATACATGGGAGAGATAGAAGGATCTTTTGCGAAGATCCCTCACCATGGGTTACCACTCTAGCTACAGGTCTAAAAGTTTCAAATAGCCTGAACCTTTCGACTCGGCAGATGGTTGACGAGACTGCTGGTGGAACCATCAATAATAAGACACCTGAAGATGCCTATGAATTTATAGAGGAGATGTCACCGAATAATTATCAGTGGCAAGTCATGAGGAGAAAGCCAACGAATACAACCAGCGTTTATAACGTCAATTCGGTCACCATGCTCCCTAATCAGGTAAAACTCTTGAATAAGGAAATTGATGGTTTCTTAGTTCTCTATAGGTTCACCCAGTAATGTAGTACGAAGCAAGTGGAGGTGGATCAAGCAGTTCAGAATACCCACCTTATGACCACAACATGGAGAATGACCAGTTAAATTACATGGGTAACAATCCTCGATCTCAAAACAATCCTTATAGCAATACTTACAATGTAGGTGGAGGAACCACCTAAATTTTTCATGGGGAGGCCAAGGAAATCAGAGACCACCACCCCTTCAGGCATTCAGCGACCACCGTACCAGTAGGAGAAAAAGCCAAACCTTGAGGAGATGCTAACCAAATTCATCTCAGTGTCAGAAACTAGTTTTCAGAATACTGAGATGGCACTTAAAAATCAACCAAGCATCAATCTAGGGGCTCGAAACTCAGATTGGATAGCTCGCCAAGTCGATTTTTGAACGACTACAAGGTAGCCTGCCAAGCAACACTGAATCTAACCCAATGGAGCAACTCAATGCGATTGTAATTCAAGATGAGGATGGGTTAGTGCAAAACCAAGGCCAGAAAATGGTGGTAAGCAAAGGTAAGAATGAGGTAGGCCACAATGACCCAAGCCGATGAGTGCAGAATAAAACCTTGGGTGCCATACCCCAATGCGACAAGGAAAGACCGATCAGATGAACAATTTGGTAAATTCCATAAACTTTAAAGAAACTAATATAACTTACCGTTTATTGAAGCCCTTCGCAGATGCCAAACGCAGTCAAGTTTTAAAGGAGTTTTTAACAAATAAATGAAAGTTGGATGAGGCGTCGCATGTAGAGTTGAATGTATGCTCAGCCATATATAGAATAAACTACCCAACAAATTGAAGGATCTAGGGAGTTTTACGATTCCTTGTTTAATTTGTAGTTAGATGTTCATCACGCATTGGCTGACTTAGGGGCAAGCATTAATGTTATGCCTATAAAATGTTTAAACAGCTAGGTTTTGGGAAACCCAAACAAACTAGGATGAGCATTCAATTGGCTGAAAAAACCATTAGATTTCCTAGGGGTATCATTGAAGATGTTCTTGCCAAGATCGATAAATTTATATACCCAGTAGACTTTGTTGTTCTAGACATGGAAGAGGATAGTAATGCACCTTTAATTTTAGGACGACCCTTTTTAGCGACTGCTAGAACCATTATTGATGTTGGTACAGGTGAGTCACACTTCGTGTGGGAGACGAAACAATCACCCTTCAAGCTTGTAATTCGAGTAACACATCAAAAATTGAAGGTGGTTGTATAAATCATTCTACTAGTACTAATCACATGGTGAAACCTTCTGTGCAGGAAACAGTTACGAAGAACGTATATGAGCTATGTTCAAACAACAACAAGGGACCTATCTATGAATAACGAAGGCTACAAATCAGGAGCTAGATGAATGGCGGATACAAAAATCGAGAACACCCGATAAGCCGAAATCGAGCCAGGACGAGCTCAATACCTCACCAAATCAACTTAAGGTTGGAGACAAAGTACTGCTAGATACAACAGATCCTCGCATTACCACTTCTGAACCTAATGAAGAAATTCCTCTTACGGTTCTTAGTATTTCCCATATGGTACAGTCGAGGTAAATCATCCCAAATTCGGCACATTTAAGGTAAACAATACTCGCTTAAACCTATTTGATAAAGTTAATAAGCAAGAATAAGGAGTGTAAACCCTCGCTCATCCTTGACCATGGAAAAATGAGGTAAGTCGAGCTTAAACTAAATAAGTGCTTATCGGGGGGCAACCCGAGCACTAACAGTGTCAATTTCTTTAAATATTAGTTTTTAACATCTAACATACTAACCGAATCATGAAACGCAGACTTTCAAAAGACCACACGGCCAGGAACACGGGCGTACATTAGGCCGTGTGAAAACAGGGCAAGATTTTTCCCCAACACGAGATACGATAAGTTGCCACAGCCGTGCAACAGACCGTGGGTGAAACTGCCAAAACAACACGGGCGTGTGACACGCCCGTGCCATCCACCTGTGGTCGACACTATCAAACAAACACGGGTGTGGACCTATGTACACAGGTGTAGGAGAAGTGAATGAAGCAAGACACGGCCATTCGAAACGGTCATGTGCACCCACACACCCAAAAAACACGGGTGGGGCCGAATGTCAGACGCGCCCAAATTCAAAATTCACGAAACACACGGAAAAAATAGGCCACAAGGGCGTGTCCCAACGACTGTGTGCCTCAAAATCTATATAAACCCCTCACTATTCATCATCTTCCTCCCCAAAAATCCCTAACCCTAGCAGCTGCAACTCCGCACGCCCTTCTCTCATGCCCGGTGCTCGCCTATAACACGATTCTGACGCCCCAAGCTCCTTCTTTTTGCATTTGTTTACTCTTTCTCTCTATCTCTCTAAAATATGCTGTTTATTCCATGATTCTCTGCTCTATTGAACTATTGAATGAATATCAATTAGAAATTAAAATACTCATGCTTGTTTATAAAAGTGTCATTTAGTTACTCCATTATGCTCTACTTTTCATTTTCCTAGTTCCATGAAATTATGCTTACCCACATGCATTCATTCTATTCCTGTACACATTCCTATAATACTAAACTTGATATTTTAGTAGTTTGTTACTTCATCCATTATGTAAGTCTCATGAAATCTTCCTATTAGTTTGTGCTTCTGTGCTATTTTGGACTATTGGTTGAACTAAATTTTTCAATGCAGGTACAATGTCATCCTCCGTGTAAGAAGATTGCTACCCCGACTCGAAGAAGCAGAAAGGAGCAGCGTCACTCAGGTCTACACGGAGATAGGCACCCGTCCTCCAGGTTCCCTTGGACCCTAGGAGGAATTATATCCGATATATGGCCCGACCCCTAGTGGGCCATTGTATTGACTAGGTGACTAGAATAGATTCATTGGCTGACGCGGCCGAGCCCTCCTAACGATGACCTGGGCTCTTCTTTAATCATCGGCCAACTATTCGAGTTACATGAACTCTCTCGACATCCACTTAACCATCATGAAACTTCGAATCGGAAGTCATTCCGCTGGGTTTGTATGCCATTAGCTACCAAGTTGAGATTGCACTAGGCTATACACGAGATCAGGACGATAATGACCAACACCCCCACCCCACACACTCCCCCTCGAAATGCAAAAACCCGTCCCCCCATCACCACACCAGCCCTCCAAGCATCGCCTCCCTCTCCTGATACTACATCATCTTGCTCATGTATTCCGAATAGGCCTATCGAATAGTGTTTCGTGACATAATTCGAGATAGAAAAATATTTTAATATTTAGTTAGAATGATGCATATTGTTGAAAATTTCGTGATGAAATTCTATGCCTAAAGTGCTTAAATTGAAAGTAGGGACTAAATCGAATAAGTTGCAAAACTTGCATTCTAGAAGTTTTTAGTATGAAATTGTTTTGGAATATTAATGAGGAGGTCTTAAATAGCAATTTGACCAATTTTAAGTTCATGGACAAAATTAGGACATGGAAGGAATTTTGGAAAGTTAGTAGTAAGGGTATTTTGGTCATTTAGTTATTAAAATGAATTAAAAACAAAATTAAAAGCCAATTTTGTCCATCTTCTTCATTAGGCCGAAATTTCAAGGGTTCTCCATAGCTAGGGTTTGTTTCAAGCTTCCAAGCTCCATAATCAAGAAAGACGTGGAATCGACCTCAATCGAGGAAAAGAAAAGATTGTGGACTAATTGCAAAATCTTTGTATTTTGGTACCAAGGTAAGTTCATGTGTAAATAATGTATCATAATGGTTATTTTTAAGTTATTGATGTTAATTATATGTTATGCTGAATTTTATTATGAAATGTATGCTTGTGGTTAATTCAATAATATGTAAATTATGTGAACTACTTGTTAAATATAATTGTACGAGTATTGATTTCGGCATTCTACGGAAGACGGCAAGGATAAGTGTTCGAGGAAAAATCCGTTTGAACCTTAGGAATAGATTAGGATACAAGTGACATGTCACTAGGATGATTGAGCATCCGAACTCGTTGAGTTGAGTCGAGTTCACTTATGGATGCGAATGTCCGAACTCGTGAGTTGAGTCCGAGTTCGTGAGATGTAACTAGGCATCCGAACTCGTTGAGTTGAGTCCGAGTTCACTTATGGATGCGAACGCCTGAGCTCGTTGAGTTGAGTCTGAGTTCGCTTATGGGCGGGTTACATGATTGCTTGATTGCATATATGGCACTTATGTGCAAGTTATCCATGTATCCGAATTATATTCCGATGTGTTCAACGGGTAAAGTTCTACTCAATGGAGGAATATTCGAGATGTAAAGAGAAGTATTGGTGAGTGATGTGAAATGGTTATTTTGGACAGGTATGTATTTAACCCTCGGGTTGAGTATTGATACAACCATGATAAGGTAATAAGATGATGAAAAATGATTAAAAATGTGATATGTGTTTTAGTGATACATGCTAATGTTGATTGGTATGACTGTTTGTTATGTTACTTATTATTTGCATATGAACTTACTAAGCATTTATGCTTACTCCCTCCTTCTTACTCATTGTAGTTTTGGACAAGCCAGCTCAGGAGTCGGGATAGGTCGAAGGCTCAGTCACACTATCCGGAAGACTTTTGGTAATGGCTTGTAAATTTAAGTATGGCATGTATAGCAATATACTTTTTTTGTGTAAATGATCTTATGGTATGGTGATGGAATGGTTGAGGAAATGCTTGATAATGATAAATTATGAAAATATTTAGTTTAGATTATATTTGATGTTAAGGAAAATTATTAAGATACTTAGTGCATAAAAACTCATAAAAGGGATGAAATTTGCCATAAATAGAATACTGCAGCAACACTGACGCGAGTTTAAAAATTTACTAAAAATCATAGAAATTAACTTGGTGATGGAATACATATCAAATTTAAGCTTATTATGTCTAGTTTCACATGAAAGAAATGAAACAGGTAAAGGAATTATATGTTACAAGATATTTGAATTTTAGTGAAACAGGGTCATAGCAGTTTCTGAATCCCCTGTTCCAACTTTAGAAATTCACCATAAATTGTAAATATATAATTAGGTAGTGTATTTTATATTCTCAGAATCCTTATTGAGTCTAGTTTCATTAGAAACAAACCTCATAGTCATATGGATTTTTTACAGAGAGAAATGTGGTTTGAAGTAAACAGAGGTCAGACCAGTCAAGTCCTGAAACAGAGGTAAATTTAACTATTAAACTGTACTAATTCGCCCAACCAAAAATTCTATAAAAAAATTAGTAGATAGGAATATGAGTCTAGATTTAGGGAAAATTTACGGATCTTGATTTCGAGTTTCTTAACTCAAGATATGATTTTTCTTGTGACTATGATGCAAGTAGCTTAAAAGCTGTGAATGTAGAAATAAATAATCCAATGTTCTAAATATGTTAAATTAAGCTTAGTAACACCTCATACTCGACTCCGGCGATGGTCTCGGGTGTGGGGGCGTTACATTTAGTGGTATCAGAGCAGGTTTAGTCGGTTCTCGGACTACGTGTTGTATGTACGGATTTTGCTATACATGCCATATGTATGAATTGTGATAGTGTGACGATTTCTGACCTTTTTAAATGATTTTTATATAGTAAATGGATCCCGATCCAGCTGTGGCAGATGAAGTAGAGAGTAATACGCCAGCTCCGGCTGAAGGGGCAGCGCCGACTGAAAACCCACCTCCTACTGTTGGTCAGGGAAGAGGAGAAAGGGATCGGGAAGCCTTTCTCCAAATGATGAGTGCATGGTACTCTGAGTTCGTTCATACGAACCCAAATGTACGACCTCCCCCACCTCCCCCAATTCCTCAACCTGTACCCCCGATGCCTCAAGGTATGGATATGATAAAATTTCACAGAACCCCCGTTGACAGAATTCATAAACAAGGGGCTGAAGAATTTAGAGCAAATATTGATGATGATGCAGAGAAAGCAGAGTTCTGGCTTGAAAATTCTATCCGGGTATTTGATGAATTATCTTGTACACCTGAAGAATGTTTGAAATGTGCTACATCTTTGTTGAGAGATTCAGCCTATAATTGGTGGAAGACTTTGATTTCGGTGGTACCGAAAGAGAGGGTAACCTGGGAATTCTTTCAAGAAGAGTTTCGGAAGAAATATACTAGTGAAAGGTTTATTGATCAGAAATGTAAAGAGTTTCTTGAGCTGAAGCAAGGTAATATGACAGTCTCAGAATATGAAAGAGAGTTTGTTCGATTGAGTAAGTATGCCAGGGAATATGTTCCTACAGAAGCCAAGATGTGCCGACGATTTTAAGACGGGCTCAATGAAGACATTAAAGTATTTGTCGGGATCCTTGAACTAAAAGAAATGGTAGTATTGGTTGATCGAGCTTGCAAGGCTGAAGAACTACTTAAAGAAAAGAAAAAGGTAGAGGCTGAGACTAGAAATTGGAAGAAAAGACCGATGAGTAGTTCATTTTCACAGCAACCTAGAAAGTCAAGGAATATGAATCCTCGTTCCCAAGCTTCAGCTGGACAATCATATGGGAATTATAAGAAGCAAAATGTGGGTCCTAAATCTCAGAATACTTCTGCAGCCAGTGTAGGGAACTCGAGATTTGTTAAACCCGAGTGCCAGCGATGTGGTAGAAATCATTTTGGTCCGTGCAGAGCAAATGAATGTTTTCGATGTGGTTCTCCGGATCATTTTATTAGAGACTGCCCAGAGAGAGCTGAGAAAGAAAAATTTCAGAATGTAAAAGCTAGTGGTGCAGACTCGAGGGGAAGGTATCCGAGAAAAGTTGGAAGTGAAACAAGCAGTAAGAATGTAGCCAGGGATGCACCGGTTAGACCTGAAGGAAGGGCTCCGGCTAGAACTTATGCTATTAAAGCGCGTGAAGATGCTTCCTCACCTGATGTGATTACCGGTACATTTTCTCTCTATAATGTTAATGTTATTGCTTTGATTGATCCCGGTTCTACTCATTCATATGTGTGCATGAAATTGATGTCTAGTATGAATATACCTCTTGAGAACACAGAATTTATGATTAGAGTGTCGAATCCGTTAGGCAAATGTGTGACTGTTGATAAAGTATGTAAGAAATGTCCTTTAATGATTCAGGATCATTACTTTCCGGCCGACTTGATGTTGT
>NW_024403196.1:0-21216 GCF_007990345.1 Gossypium hirsutum | reverse complement strand
AATTATTTATTAGTTAACAATTAAAATAAATAAAAGAAAGGAATTAAAAAGGAAAAGATGAACAAAATGAGGAGGGAAGAGGGAGTGTTCATGTTTTCTTTCTTTTGCAATTGCCGTAACTAGAGGAAGAGGAAGAAGGAAGATTCGGCCAAGGTGGTCCTCTAGATTAAGGTATGTTCAAGGTTATTTTTGGAAGTATATACAACCTTTGGGTGATGAGTCTAAATTCTATCTATCTCATGGTTGGATTTGGGGTTGTTGGAGAGTTAGGATTCGGCTAAGGAGCTTAAAAATTTTAGTTGATACCTTGATGCTATTAGCATGCTAGTTATATGGATGTGTTAAGTTGCTTGTTATGTTAGCATGAAAGTTGAAATTGTTAAGCTATTTTGTTGGAGGTGCCGAATTTAGGACTAAGAAGAGAATGAGTATTCGGCTAACATAGTGGAAAGGTGGGTGTTGCCGATTGTTAGATTTAGACTATGGGAGTGGCTATAATGGGCATTAAGATGTGGAACTTAAGAAATGTAGTTATATGTGGATTTACATGATGTTACAAATAGATGTGAAAATATGCTAGATTAGGAAAATTCGATCAAGTGTTCATGAGATGAAATTAGGTGTTTAAATGATGTTATAGTTGACATTGTACATATATACATACATTCGACCATCTAATTGAGTATGAAGGTGGTGTTAAATCTAATTGTGATGCCCATTCGGAAGTATATATACATATATATATACATAAGTATGCCCATTCGTGATGTTACCTTTAATTATGTGTATAATCGACTAAATGGGTAATTAGTGAGGATGGTTGCTGAATATACAAACATACATATGCATGTGTAATTGAATTATGAATGTTTAGCAAGATGGTTAAACTAGTTGATTTATTGATTAAGCTCAAGGAGTTAAAGGAGGAGAATCAAGCAAAGGCAAAGAAAGGATCATCGAGTAGCCGAGTTGGAACCGTCTTACCCAACACAAGGTAAGTCATTAAGCATATATTTGGTATTGATTTAAATGATCGTAATACCTATGCAATTGTGTTTAATGAGGTGAAATGTATAGAAATGTATATGTATGTAGAGATGAAATTGTCGAATGTAAAAAAAAGGAAGTGAAGCGTATAGAGTGGCTGGTTTTCGGCACTAAGTGTGCGGGCAATAAGTGTTCACGGTTGAGAGATTGGCACTGAGTGTGCGAGCTTGAAATGCATGGCACTGAGTGTGCGAGCTTGAAATGCATGGCGCTAAGTGTGCGAGTTTAAAGTACATGGCACTAAGTGTGCGCGGTTGATTATTAAGCACTATGTGTGCGAACCCACTATATATTTTCTATAAATTATTTCCATTAAGGGTGCGACTTTACCGAGTCGATTTTGGACAGCGGAAAGGGTAAGTACCTTGAGTTCATGGCTAATAGGCGCTATGTTTATATTTGGAGTTGAGCTTGGTAAGTTTTGAACCTATGTGATGAGTATAATTGAAGTCACATACATAAGGTTCATCGCGGAATAGGTGAAAGGTCGTTTAGTTGTATGATTGTAATGAAAATAAAATGATGTATGGAAATGCCTCAATTATTCTATTGAATAGTGTATGAAATGTCAATGTAGGACTTGGTATGAGATTGAACCATAAGGTCTAAGAAACTATGGCATAGTTCGGTATGGATGGAGTACTTAGCCTCATTTCGTTGTTTCCTCTTGTGAAAATTTTATTAATGGATGGTAGTGTAATGCTTATGACTTACTGAGTTATATACTCATTCGGTGTTTGCTTGTCACCTATTTTAGGTTTCTTGGACTCGACTTTTTGCGTACTCGGGACTGTCATCGAAGTCATCACACCGGCTAGCAACTTTTGGTATTTTCTTCTTAGTTGGCCTAGGAGAACGTTTCGGCATGTATAGGCTATTATCTTTGTTGGAATTTTGGTATGTAAACTTTTATGTAATGCCCCGTACCCGAGACCGTTGCCGGAGTCGGACACGAGGGGTTCACAGACTAAATTCGCTTACTATCGCAGTCCATTTTAAAAATTTCCAGACAGCTGGCTAACTGTGTCGCTGTCACCTTAAAAATCATATCTTGAGTTTCACAACTCGAAAATCAGTTTTGTAGTTTTTCCCTGAAACTAGACTCATATGTCCATCTACATATTGTTTTCTAGAATTTTTGGTTGGGCCAATTAGTACAGTTTATTAGTTAAAATCTCCCCTGTTACAGGGTGCGACTACACTGACCTTCATGCATTATAATTTGGATATCTCCCTGTACAGGGCTTCACTACTGATGCCGTTTGTTTATATAGAAACTAGACTCAGAGAGGAATCTATACATATATGGCATGACTCCTAATTATCTCTGGTTTATTTATAATGAATTTCCAAAGTCGGAACAGGGAATCCAGAAACTGTTCTGGCCCTGTTTCACGAAAACCTAATTATCTCTTAACATACCACTCATATGACCGTTTCGTTTCTTCCATATGAAATTGGATTCATCAAGGTTCATTTAAATAATTTATTCACTATTTAATTCCATTCCTATTATTTTTAGTGATTTTCCAAATCTACATCACTGCTGCTGTCAGCATCTGCCTTTAAGGTAGACTTTACCTATTCCATAGTTTCCATGATTCAACTAGCCCTTTTAGCATAAATAGCACAAATTATGATAGTGATTAACCATTCCCATGGCCAATCCTTGTTAAGCATATCCACACCTCTCAATAACCATATCCATACCAAATGATTATAACATTATGCTCAAACATATATAAGCCATTTTTGCATGGCTATCCAAAATTATACAAAACCGAAGGGTACATGACCAACAACAAAAGGGTAGTCCTATACATGCCATTTTCAGAGTTCAACCAAAAGTGTACCAAAAGGGTTTTGATAGTGTGGGCGACTTCGACTTCAATAATCCCAAGTCCGATAGCTGACGAACCAAAATCTATAAAACAGAGATTCAAAGAACGGAGTAAGCATTTAATGCTTAGTAAGTTTTAAGCAAAACAAAGTGTTCTCAATCACTATCATTGGTCATTCATTTCAACTGTTCGATGAAGTTAATCTAGAGCTTCATCTCGATCTATAATATCATTAAACGCAACACTTGGCTGCCACATATATACTTTCGAATAATAATGACCTAGATGGTCAAATATTTCCAAAGCACATTCTTCATCGATTTTCAACTTTCAATAATCCTTTCCACTTGTTCATAATCACATCCATACTTTTAAGTATTTCAACATGACAAGTACTAAATTACCATAGGCACATAAAGAACCAACATATTCCTTATCACATATATGTAAGCTTACAAATCATAATCCTTACCTTGTACTGGCACATCTAGCTCAACCCAACCCATACTCAAATCATAAGGCTTTTGGGCAGAATATGCACTAATACATAAGAATATTTCATCGCATACTTTATTATACAAACATACCATTACCAATTAAATCATTCTCACATTTGGAGTTATAATATTAATCACATTTACTTACCTCTTTGATACTGATAATTCACCTCGAAATCACTCCACCGATGAGTAAGTAATACGTACCTGAACATCTTGAATACATAATACTTATTTGATGGTAACTTAATGCAGATACTCAATATCAAAGTCTTACTTGAATCCTAGCATTTAGCCGTCGGGTCTTTAAAGCCCGGATATAGTACGAGCACGAAGCCTACGGACATTAATCAGGATAATATTCTCGCATAAAGCCTGCGGGGTTTTAACCCGGATATAGTACTGACACAATTGCCCTTCGGGACTTATCACATTTATACACTTCCACATCCATCGCATTGGCCATTCGGCCTTATCACATATATACACTTTCACATTCATCACATTGGCCATTCGGCCTTATCTCATATATGCATGTTCACATTCATCACATTGGCCATTCGGCCTTATCACACATACACATGTTCACATTCATCACATTGGCCATTCGGCCTTATCACACATACACATGTTCACATTCATCACATTGGCCATTCGGCCTTATCTCATATATGCATGTTCACATTCATCACATTGGCCATTCGGCCTTATCACATATATATACACTTTCACATTCATCACATCCGCCATTAGGCCTTATCACATATATATACACTTTCACATTCATCACATCCGCCATTAGGCCTTATCACATATATACACTTTCACATTCATCACATCGGCCATTAGGCCTTATCTCATATATACACTTTCACATTTATTCAAATATACTTCACATATCACATATACTATCATGTACAGACTTGGTCTTGGCCGAATCTACATCCATCACTTTCCAATGAATAATTCAATTTTACGCCATACTATCATTTCATATTCGAATACTCATAAGCTTACAATATCACGATTTAGAATTCAAGTATGGGTTTAATCAATAGCTTATGAGCAACTAAAACAAGTTTTATCCATGTTTACAACAAAATCACATATTCACTACGAGCTGTTTTCCTGAGCAATGGTCACTAAATCATTTATAACCGGAGCTACAAAACTCCAAATCACTTGCCGTTAATTTTTCCTGAATATAGACTCGTATATCTTCCATCCATATAATTTCCAGAATTTTAGGTTTGGCCAATCAATACCAGATTTTTCTTAAAGTTTCCCCTGTTTCACTGTTTGACTAATCTGACCACTCTTCACTACGAATCAAATTTCTCATTTTACAGAATTTAAAATGTGTTGTATTTGATTTCATTTGAAACTAGACTCGTTAAGGAGTCTAAGCATATAAATTTTATCTTATAACCATTTTTGTACAATTTATAATGATTTTCTAAAAACAGAACAGGGGATTTCGGAGTC
This sequence comes from Gossypium hirsutum, assembly GCF_007990345.1. Taxonomy (NCBI): domain Eukaryota; kingdom Viridiplantae; phylum Streptophyta; class Magnoliopsida; order Malvales; family Malvaceae; genus Gossypium; species Gossypium hirsutum. The sequence continues at coordinate 16,346 of NW_024403196.1, read as the reverse complement.
ATTCTGACACCGTCTCACACAACTTTAAATATCTCTTTATAGGAAATTTCTTTGCTCACAAGGTCTCTTTTATAAGAAACTAGACTAATTAAGCCTTGATTACATTTTTTATTCAGCCTATAATTCCACACCAACAATTTATAGTGATTTTCTAAAATCAAGTTACTGCTGCTGTCCAAAGCAAATTATTACAATTTGCTCTTAAATTTCCAAGTCCAAACACATATGAACTTACCATTTGAGTTTAAGACATATCATGGCCACATCATATCTTATTAAATCAACTCATTATGTCCTATTATGATTGAATTTACTCAACGTTTAATCACTTAAAACTTACCTCGGATGTTGTCGAACGATTTCGGCGGCTATTCGATCACTTTTTTCCTTTCCTTTATCCAACTTTGGTCCTCTAAGCTCTTGAGCTTAATCTAGATACAAGTATGGCCAAACCTCCTCCTAATCCTCTTCCAAACCAAACATGAAGCAAGAACTCCTTCCTTCTTCCTTAGAATTTTCGGCCAAAAGAAATGAAAGAGGATGAACAAATTTTCTTTTTTTTCTTTTCTTCACTCACGGCAATGGGGGGGCACAATCACACACATCCTTTCTTTTCTTTTTTTTGTTTCTCATCCTACTAGCACTAATATTTTATTGCCCATGCCCTTTATTTTATTAATCCTTACATAATGCACTACCCCAACATGTTTATGACATGTTTTTAGCCATAACATCTTGTCCACCCATGCTCTTTATTTTATTAATCCTTACATAATGCACTACCCCAACATGTTTATGACATGTTTTTAGCCATAACATCTTGTCCACCCATGGTCAAGGCCGGCCACTACATATTAGGGGGGGAAAATTGACATGCTAGTCCTCCCTTTTGATTACATGCACTATTAGGTCCTTGTAGATTAGCCTATCACATTTCAAAAATGTCACCCATAAGTCCTTTTGACTAAATTCACATGCAATTTACTAAATCGAAGCCTAAAACTTTCACACCTTCATAATCACATATTTTAGACAAAAAATATCACATTCAAATAATTTGGTGACTCGGTTTAGCGGTCCTGAAACCGCTTTCCGACTAGGGTCACTTTAGGGGTGTCACAACTCTTCCCCCCTTTAGGGATTTTCGTCCCCGAAAATTTCTACCGATGCATAGTTTAGGATAACGTCCTCTTATTGAATTATATTCATATAAACATTAGCTCATCGATAGCAATTGTAATTCATTATTGATTTCTCATCGATCTATAAAATCATTTTCTTATCCTAAAACAAATACATAAACATTTCTACAAGTATGCACATATATCTCATTTTCTTGATTTCATAAGCAATAATCACTTAATTTAATTCACAAATGCATTTCAAACACATATTAAGCACATATTAACATGTATAATTCACATCATCAACCCACATATTTGTAACCCACATTTTCATTCATGTATAAGCTGTAACCTAACCGAAAGTACACATATACTCAAACATCCCAATAAATATCCTTTATAACTTTATCACATCTCAATATTCAACTTAACTCATTTCCAAAAGAAAATCAACTTCCACATACCTGAACATTGAATTCATTTAGCACATTTAATCACTGTTAACGATACCCGTTGAATCATTCGAAATCATTACGGATACTCATTAAGCACATATAGCTCTTACAATGCCATATCCTAGATATGGTCTTACATATGCTCACATATCGAGCCGATGCCATGTCCCAGACATGGTCTTACACACTATCTCAAATCAATGCCTTCGTCCCAGACGAGGTCTTACATGAATTCCACTTCACACACTTAGTGCCCACTGACCAATCTCGCACTCATAGTGCTCGATTAAAGGAATTCGCACACACACAGTGCCTCTAATCATTCACACACATAGTGCTCTTATTCATTCGTTATTACACATTGAAATGACTTAACCAAGTCTATAAACATCATGTATGTACACTTTTAAACATATCATCTCATTTAAATTTGAATTCGTATAGTAATGAATACTTAAACTTTGCTCAAATTACCGGCACGAAGCCTACTAGGCACGAAGGCCCGAATACACGTCACCAGCATGATTGCTCTTCGGGACCTAGCCCAGATATAACACCAGCACGAATGCTCTTCGGGGTTTAGCATGGATATATCACTAGCACGAATGCTCTTCGGAACTTAGCCCGGATACATCACTAGCATGAATGCTCTTCGGGACTTAGCCCGGATACATCACTAGCATGAATGCTCTTCGGAACTTAGCCCGGATACATCACTAGCATGAATGCTCTTCGGAACTTAGCCCGGATACATCACTAGCATGAATGCTCTTCGGGACTTAGCCCGGATACATCACTAGCATGAATGCTCTTCGGAACTTAGCCCGGATACATCACTAGCATGAATGCTCTTCGGGACTTAGCCCGGATACATCACTAGCATGAATGCTCTTCGGGACTTAGCTCGGATCATCGTCGAGACCTTTAGCTCGGATGAAATCTCCACACAAAGCCAGCGAATTTTAATCCGGACATAATCTCTGTACATAGCCATCGGGTCTTTACCCGGACATAATCTCTTCATATAGTCAGCGGGTCTTTAAACTCGGATTCACATCACTGAGTCTCATACATATTTATTTACATGTTATCATGTTTCACATGGCACAAATCACATTTATAATTTAATCAATTCATTCACATGTAAACATATAACATGATTCTTGACTTTAACTCGTAAATATCATTCAAATCTAATACATGTATGCTTCTTTTGCTAAACTTTCAGCTCAATAAGCAATCACACCAAAGCATATATCCCCAATCTCTTCCATTGTTCATTTCTCTAATAACCTTATTATGATAAGGACAATGGGACATCATTCATCTATCATACATGTATATCATGGCATTTTAAGTTAAATACCAAATTCAATTACTTAAAACTTACTTATGTTATACCCTTCTCAATATTGACACATCATAAGCATGTCTCAGTCCTCTCAATACCATCTGCTACAGCTCGATCGGGATCGGAATTCATTACAATAAATAAACACATTTTCAATTGTCAGAAATCACCACACTATCAAATATTCACATAATGGCATGTATAGCTAGACCCAAACGTATTACGGTAGTCCTAGAATCGACTAAACCGTAGCTATGATACCAATAAAATTGTAACGCCCCGTACCCGAGACCGTTGCCGGAGTCGGACACGAGGGGTTCACAGACTAAATTCGCTTACTATCGCAGTCCATTTTAAAAATTTCCAGACAGCTGGCTAACTGTGTCGCTGTCACCTTAAAAATCATATATTGAGTTTCACAACTTGAAAATCAGTTTCGTGATTTTTACCTGAAACTAGACTCATATGTCCATCTACATATTGTTTTCTAGAATTTTTGATCAGGCCAATTAGTACAGTTTATTAGTTAAATTCTCCCCTGTTACAGGGTGCGACTACACTGCCCTTCATGCATTACAATTTGGATATCTCCCTGTACAGGGCTTCAATACTGATGCCGTTTGTTTCTTTAGAAACTAGACTCAGAGAGGAATCTATACATATATGGCATGACTCCTAATTATCTCTGGTTTATTTATAATGAATTTCCAAAGTCGGAACAGGGAATCCAGAAACTATTCTGGCCCTGTTTCACGAAAACCTAATTATCTCTTAACATACCACTCATATGACCGTTTCGTTTCTTCCATATGAAAGTGGATTCATCAAGGTTCATTTAAATAATTTATTCACTATTTAATTCCATTCCTACTATTTTTAGTGATTTTCCAAATCTACATCACTGCTGCTGTCAGCATCTGCCTTTAAGGTAGACTTTACCTATTTCATAGTTTCCATGATTCAACTAGCCCTTTTAGCATAAATAGCACAAATTATGATAGTGATTAACCATTCCCATGGCCAATCCTTGTTAAGCATATCCACACCTCTCAATAACCATATCCATACCAAATGATTATAACATTATGCTCAAACATATATAAGCCATTTTTGCATGGCTATCCAAAATTATACAAAACCGAAGGGTACATGACCAACAACAAAAGGGTAGTCCTACACATGCCATTTTCAGAGTTCAACCAAAAGTGTACCAAAAGGGTTTTGATAGTGTGGGCGACTTCGACTTCAATAATCCCGAGTCCGATAGCTGACGAACCAAAATCTATAAAACAGAGATTCAAAGAACGGAGTAAGCATTTAATGCTTAGTAAGTTTTAAGCAAAACAAAGTGTTCTCAATCACTATCATTGGTCATTCATTTCAACTGTTCGATGAAGTTAATCTAGAGCTTCATCTCGATCTATAATATCATTAAACGCAACACTTGGCTGCCACATATATACTTTCGAATAATAATGACCTAGATGGTCAAATATTTCCAAAGCACATTCTTCATCGATTTTCAACTTTCAATAATCCTTTCCACTTGTTCATAATCACATCCATACTTTTAAGTATTTCAACATGACAAGTACTAAATTACCATAGGCACATAAAGAACCAACATATTCCTTATCACATATATGTAAGCTTACAAATCATAATCCTTACCTTGTACTGGCACATCTAGCTCAACCCAACCCATACTCAGATCATAACGCTTTTGGGCAGAATATGCACTAATACATAAGAATATTTCATCGCATACTTTATTATACAAACATACCATTACCAATTAGATCATTCCCACATTTGGAGTTATAATATTAATCACATTTACTTACCTCTTTGATACTGATAATTCACCTCGAAATCACTCCACCGATGAGTAAGTAATACGTACCTGAACATCTTGAATACATAATACTTATTTGATGGTAACTTAATGTAGATACTCAATATCAAAGTCTTACTTGAATCCTAGCAATTAGCCGTCGGGTCTTTAAAGCCCGGATATAGTACGAGCACGAAGCCTACGGACATTAATCAGGATAATATTCTCGCATAAAGCCTGCGGGGTTTTAACCCGGATATAGTACTGACACAATTGCCCTTCGGGACTTATCACATTTATACACTTCCACATCCATCACATTGGCCATTCGGCCTTATCACATATATACACTTTCACATTCATCACATTGGCCATTCGGCCTTATCTCATATATGCATGTTCACATTCATCACATTGGCCATTCGGCCTTATCACACATACACATGTTCACATTCATCACATTGGCCATTCGGCCTTATCACACATACACATGTTCACATTCATCACATTGGCCATTCGGCCTTATCACATATATATACACTTTCACATTCATCACATCCGCCATTAGGCCTTATCACATATATATACACTTTCACATTCATCACATCGGCCATTAGGCCTTATCACATATATACACTTTCACATTCATCACATCGGCCATTAGGCCTTATCACATAAATACACTTTCACATTTATTCAAATATACTTCACATACCACATATACTATCATGTACAGACTTGGTCTTGGCCGAATCTACATCCATCACTTTCCAATGAATAATTCAATTTTACGCCATACTATCATTTCATATTCGAATACTCATAAGCTTACAATATCACGATTTAGAATTCAAGTATAGGTTTAATCAATAACTTATGAGCAACTAAAACAAGTTTTATCCATGTTTACAACAAAATCACATATTCACTACGAGCTGTTTTCCTGAGAAATGGTCACTAAATTATTTATAACCGGAGCTACAAAACTCCAAATCACTTGCCGTTAATTTTTCCTGAATATAGACTTGTATATCTTCCATCCATAAAATTTCCAGAATTTTAGGTTTGGCCAATCAATACCAGATTTTTCTTAAAGTTTCCCCTGTTTCACTGTTTGACTAATCTGACCACTCTTCACTACGAATCAAATTTCTCATTTTACAGAATTCAAAATGTGTTGTATTTGATTTCATTTGAAACTAGACTCATTAAGGAGTCTAAGCATATAAATTTTATCTTATAACCATTTTTTTACAATTTATAATGATTTTCTAAAAACAGAACAGGGGATTTCAGAGTCATTCTGACACTGTCTCACACAACTTTAAATATCTCTTTATAGGAAATTTCTTTGCTCACAAGGTCTCTTTTATAAGAAACTAGACTAATTAAGCCTTGATTACATATTTTATTCAGCCTATAATTCCACACCAACAATTTATAGTGATTTTCTAAAATCATGTTACTGCTGCTGTCCAAAGCAAATTATTACAATTTGCTCTTAAATTTCCAAGTCCAAACACATATGAACTTACCATTTGAGTTTAAGACATATCATGGCCACATCATATCTTATTAAATCAACTCATTATGTCCTATTATGATTGAATTTACTCAACATTTAATCACTTAAAACTTACCTCGGATGTTGTCGAACGATTTCGGCGGCTATTCGATCACTTTTTTCCTTTCCTTTATCCAACTTTGGTCCTCTAAGATCTTGAGCTTAATCTAGATACAAGTATGGCCAAACCTCCTCCTAATCCTCTTCCAAACCAAACATGAAGCAAGAACTCCTTCCTTCTTCCTTAGAATTTTCGGCCAAAAGAAATGAAAGAGGATGAACAAATTTTCTTTTTTTTCTTTTCTTCACTCACGGCAATTGGGGGGCACAATCACACACATCCTTTCTTTTCTTTTTTTTGTTTCTCATCCTACTAGCACTAATATTTTATTGCCCATGCCCTTTATTTTATTAATCCTTACATAATGCACTACCCCAACATGTTTATGACATGTTTTTAGCCATAACATCTTGTCCACCCATGCTCTTTATTTTATTAATCCTTACATAATGCACTACCCCAACATGTTTATGACATGTTTTTAGCCATAACATCTTGTCCACCCATGGTCATGGCCGGCCACTACATATTAGGGGGGGAAAATTGACATGCTAGTCCTCCCTTTTGATTACATGCACTATTAGGTCCTTGTAGATTTGCCTATCACATTTCAAAAATGTTACCCATAAGTCCTTTTGACTAAATTCACATGCAATTTACTAAATCGAAGCCTAAAACTTTCACACCTTCATAATCACATATTTTAGACAAAAATATCACATTCAAATAATTTGGTAACTCGGTTTAGCGGTCCTGAAACCGCTTTCTCATTATGGTCACTTTAGGGGTGTCACATTTTAGCCATGCGAAAATGGCATATATGTTCGGTTGGATTTGGTTCTATAATACTTAGCTACGAGTCTTAGAAATTTTGGTTTTGGTAATGTGGTCATGACTGATAATGGACCACTTCGGTTTTGGTTGAGTAATAGTTGAGGTCTACTCATTTACTATGCCATATGTCATGGCTGATTATTTTCGGTGTTAAACTCATAATATGGCTATAGCGTAGTAGGGAGATGCTCGGTGATGGTTAGCCTTTGGTACTGCTGGTCATGGTCATAATTGGTGATAGGTATGATGAATCACTCGTTAGACCAAGGAAAATCATGAAATAGGCATAGTTCACTCTAGTAACAGATGCAGACTGCAGCAGTGATGTGAGATTGAAAAATCACTAAAAATATTAGAAATGGAATTAAATAATGAATAAATTATGAAATAGAAGCTTGATGAGTCTATTTTCATATGGAAGAAACAAAACATCCATATGAGCTGTATGTTGGGAGATATTGAAATTCTTGTGAAACTGGACCAGAGCGATTTATGGATCCCCTGTTCCAATTTAGAAAATTCAGCGTAAATTTTATCAATATAATTAGAAGTCATAACTTGTATGTACAGATTCTTCATCGAGTCTAGTTTCATTAGAGACAAACGGCATAGGCATTGAAGCCCTGTACAGGGAGATATTTAAGTTGTAATGTACAGAGGTCAGTGTAGTCGAACCTTGAAACAGAGGAGACTTTAATGAATAAACTGTACTAATTGGCCCAACCAAAAATTCTACAAAAATTCCAACATATAAATATATGAGTCTAGTTTCGGGGAAAATTTATGGAATTGGATTTCGAGTTTCAGAACTCAAGATATGATTTTTAAAGCGACTACGATATAGTTAGCCAGCTTGCCTGGAACAAAAAAAAAACAAAATAGGGGGAAATAAATGAAGTAAGCTCGGTAACACCTCGTGTTCGATTTCCGGTAACGGTCACGGGATCGGGGTGTTACAAAAGCGGTGCTAAAATGCAACTTGGTACCCAATGCTTCTTGCAATTTCTTCCAAAAACGCAATGTGAATCTCGGATCTCTATCCGACACAATAGAAGTAGGTACCCCGTGTAACCTTACGATCTGAGAAACATACAATTCGGCTAACTTGTCAAGTGAATAATTCGTATGTACGGGGATAAAATGAGCCGAATTTGTCAATATATCAATAACAACCCAGATCGCAACTTTCTTGCTTGGTGACAATGGCAACCCAGATACAAATCCATCGTGACTCGATCCCATTTCCATTCGGGTATCATGATCGGCTGAAGTAATCCCGAAGGCACTTGATGTTCCACTTTCACTTGTTGACATATCAAACACTTCGAGACAAAATCAGAAATATCTCGTTTCATACCATGCCACCAATACAGACGTTTTAGATCGTTGTACATTTTCGTACTACCCGGGTGAACTGATATTCGGCTGTTATGAGCCTCGCTCAAAATCATCAGAATAAGTTCTGAATTTCTTGGAACACACAATCGACTTCCGAACCTCAAAAAGTCATTGTTGTCAATTTGAAACTCTGAATCCCCATTTGCAACACATTCAGCTCGTTTAGCAACCAATTCATCATCGACTTTCTGAGTTTCACAAATTTGATGAATCAATAACAGTTTGGCTTTTAATTCTGCTGCTAACACATTATCGGATGAAATGGACAAGTGTACATTCATCGCTTGCAAAGCAAACAGTGACTTGCGACTTAAAGCATCGGCAACCATATTACCCTTTCCCGGGTGATAGTCAATGACAAGCTTATAATCTTTCAACAATTCAAGCCAAAGTCTTTGTCTCAGATTCAAATCTCTTTGAGTCATCAAATATTTGAGACTTTTGTGATCCGAATATACAAGACACCTCTCTCCAAACAAGTAGTGTCGCCATATTTTCAAAGCAAATACAATGGCAGTGAATTCAAGATCGTGGGTCGGATAATTTTTCTCATCTCGAAGCGTAAGCTACAACTCGACCTTCTTGCATCAATACACAACCCAGCCCATTTAAAGACGCATCACTGTAAATGACAAACTCTTTACCGGATTCAGGCTGCACTAACACTGGAGCTTCAGTCAAATAGGTTTTTAGTTGGTCGAAACTTTTCTGGCACTTTTCTGACCATTCGAACTTAATATCTTTCTGAAGTAGCTTCATCATTGGTGTGGCTATCATCGAAAAACCCTTTACAAACCGTCTGTAGTAACTGACAAGTCCCAAAAAGCTCCAAACTTCAGTAACATTTCTAGGAGGCTTCCAATCAAGTATGGCTGATATTTTACTTGGATCAACCCGAATACCCGATGCGGATACCACATGCCCCAAAAAGCTAACTTCTCTCAACCAGAACTCACACTTACTGAACTTAGCATATAACTGCTTGTCCCGTAAAATCTGCAACACTAATCTCAGGTGCTCGGCATATTCGGTTTCATCTCGCGAATAGATCAAAATGTCGTCTATAAACACAACTACAAACTGGTCCAAATACTGTCTGAAGATTCGATTCATCAAGTCCATAATTACTGTAGGGGCATTAGTTAGCCCAAACAGCATCACTACGAACTCGTAGTGACCGTATCTCGTTCTGAAAGCAGTTTTAGGCACATCTGAGTCTCTAACTCGCAACTGATAATAACTTAATCTCAAATCTATCTTTGAAAACACTGAGGCTCCTTTCAGCTGATCAAACAAATCATCAATACGCGGTAATGGATATTTTTTTCTTTATTGTCACTTTATTTAATTGATGATAGTCGATGCACATTCTCATGGTTCCGTCTTTCTTTTTCACAAACAATACTGGTGCACCCCAAGGTGAGAAACTCGGTCGAGCGAAACCTCTATCCGTCAACTCTTGCAACTGAGCTTTCAATTCCTTCAATTCGGTTGGTGCCATATGATACCGAGCTATCAAAATTGGTGTAGTCCCAGGTACAAGTTCAATGCCAAACTCTACCTCTCGAACAGGTGGTAATCCCGGTAACTCCTCAGGAAAAACATCCGAAAACTGACAAACCACTGACACTGATTCAAGTTTCTTTTTTGACTCTTTACTATCAAGTACGTACGTAAGATATGCTTCACACCCCCCTTCTTTACAAATTTCTGAGCCAACATCGAGGATATTACTGCTGGTAACCCATTCAAATCAGTAACTCAACTCGGATTATCTTACTATTTGCACATCTCAAATCAATAGTCTTTCTTTTGCAATTCACAACTGCATCATGTATGGTCATCCAATCCATACTGAGAATAACATCAAATTCATCAAACGGTAAAAGCATCAAATCGACCGGAAAATAGGAACCTCAGATTATCAGGGGGCATTTCCTGCACACTTTGTCGACTAGCATATATCGACCCAAGGGATTCGACACTCGAATCACAAACTCAGTAGACTCAATAGTTAAAGTCTTACTGGATGCTAAAGTCTCACATACATATGAATGAGTAGAACCAGGGTCAATCAATGCAATCACATCAGTATCAAAGAGAGTGAAAGTATCGGTAATAACATCAGGTGAAGAAGCATCCTCGCGTGCGCGTATAGCGTAAGCTCTAACAGGAGTACGAGCCTCAGATCTGGTCGTAGCATCTCTAGATCCTCTCTGACTGTCGCTAGCATTTCCCATATTTCTAGGTGGTCTACCTCGTGCTGTAGTAGTACTTGGTTTCCCACTCTGATTCACATTCTGCTCAGACAATCTCGGGCAGTCCTTAATAAAGTGGTCAGCTGATCCACACTTATAACAGGAGCGGTCATGAAATCTACAACTCCCCGAATGCCATTTTCCACAAAACTTGCACTCGGTCCTATTCTGACGATCATTTCCAACACTGGCAACTGAAGTGGCTCGCGTACTCAAAGGGGGTTTATCACAATCTCGTCTGAAAAAGCCCAAAGTGTTCTCAGATCGGCCCGAATCATCTCAGAATTTCTTCGACGATTGCTGAATGGGCTTTCCCGAAGATCTTTTATGGAACTCTCTAGCTCCATGTTCAGCTTTTCTTTTCTCTTTACTGAGCTCTTCGGCTTTGCAAGCTCGCTCGACAAGTACTACAAACTCTTTGATTTCAAGAATGCCAACAAACAGTTTTATATCTTCGTTCAATCCATCTTCGAAACGTTTACACATAATAGCTTCTGAAGAAACACATTCTCGGGCATACCGACTAAGTCCCACAAATTTTCGTTCATAATCAGTAACTGACATGGAACCCTGTTTAAGTTCAAGGAATTACTTTCGTTTCTAATCGATGAATCTCTGGCTGATATACTTTTTCCAGAACTCGGTTTGGAAGAATTCCCAAGTCTCTCGCTCTCTGGGCACAACAGAAACCAATGTATTCCACCAATAGTAGGCAGAATCACCTAGCAAAGATATAGCACATTTTAGGCATTCATCGGGTGTGCAAGACAGTTCATCGAACACTCGGGTACTATTGTCCAACCAAAATTTAGCTTGCTTAGCATCATCACTGTCTGTAGCTTTAAATTCAGTAGCCTCGTGCTTTCGAATTCTGTCAACCGGGGGCTTATTCAACCTCATCTGATCAATTACCGTAGGTATCGTAGGTGCAGGGGGTGTATTATTCGGGAGCGGGGGTTGTGGAGCAGCCGCATTAGTTCGAATGTATTGGTTGAACCAATCATTCATCACATTATAAAAGGCTTGTCTAGCCTCATCATTTTGATTACTCGTAATAGGTTGAGAGTCCATCGGCGTTGTCCCTTGCGCGGGAGTAGGCGTTACACTCTCGATATCATCAGCTACCGCTCGATCAAGATCGGGATCCATTACTATACGAAAACACATTTTTAACTGTCAGAAATTATCACACTATCATATTAACACTATATGGCATATATAGCTAGACTCATATATGCTACATTAGTCCTAGAATCTACTAAACCATAGCTCTGATACCAATAAAATGTAACACCCCTAACTTGAATCTGATTGCTGGATTAAGGCTAAGAGGCATTACCGAACTAAACATTTAATAATCTCATTCATATTGTAAATAAACATAAACAGAGATCGAGCTGAAATACATACTGATATTTAAGTTATACGCCATTTTCGTATGGCCAGAATATTTACAATTTCAAACATCGTTATCATCAGCCTAACCTATACATGCCATATCGAGTCCAAAATATAACTGTACCTAAAAGATCGATACTGTGATTAACTGCTGACGATCCCCGAGTCGGTGGCCAGAATCAACAATCTATAAAACAGAGAAAAAAAAGAACAGAGTAAGCTTTCAAAGCTTAGTAAGTTTTAAGCAATACAAACAATTAAAACTTGTCATTTAAATCAAGCATTTAGTATCACAAAACTAATATTCTAATTAGTTATCACTTGGCTGAATATAAACAAGTACACCAATTAAAAGCCTATTGGCCGAATATATATGTATACACAAAGAAATTTCGGCACATACTTTACTTTACTTTATAGCCCATACTATTAATTTAAGTCACATACTTTCATATAATGACAGACATCGACCGAATAGGTCATGCTCTTATTCGTAGATATAGTAATCATTCACACACATATATCATTCTTTGATACTAATAATTCACCTTAAAAATCAATTCACAGGTGAGTACATAATACGTACCTAACTATCATAATGTATCATACATAATCAATAGTAGTTTACCTCGAACTTTCGAATTCATAATCTTACTTGAATCACCGGCGTTAAGCCTGCTAGGTTTAAAACCCGAATCCAGTCACCAGCACAAAACCTGCGGGACTTTAAGCTCGAATATAATACTAGCACTAAGCTTGCGGGATTTAACCTAGATATAATACCAGCACGAAGCCTGCGGGATTTAACCCGGATATAATACCAGCACGAAGCCTGCAGGATTTAACCTGGATATAATTCCAACATATAGCCTGCGGATCTTTAAGCCCAGATACACATCAAATATCATGCATATTTAATCATATATTAACACATCTCATTCAACATATCACATTAGTAGTCATTTGCTACATTCGGATACAAGCTCCATATGACATCATCATTTATATTTCGGTCAAAAGTCATACATAATATCACATATCCATTTCACCATTCAAGCTTAACCATAGTGACCATTCAACTATATGTCATATACATAAATTATTATCACACAACTTAATCAAGTAGAACCAAAAGGTCACAATTCATCTAATATATACATATCAAGCATCATCATTATATACTAAGGTGACTACTTAAAACTTACCTCGGATATACTTGAACGGTTGCGGAAAGGCTACTCAATTACTTTCTCCTTTCCCCTATCCAACTTTGACCCTCTTTGCTTTTGAGCTTAATAAACAAATAGATTTGTTTAATTACTTACTCAACTTTATTTCTTAATAGTCACATGTGACAATCATATATAACTTCAATATGTATTATATTTTATAAAATATGCCATGACTCGATTTCATGCTTATTTAATCTATATCTAATTCGCACATACAAGCAAAGATTCACATAATGATCATGCTTCCTTATACATGAATTTAACCATATTCTCGTATCTCTCTATAAGCACAAGGTACATACATAAGGCATAGATATATATACCTATATATGACTATCACAATTTAATCATTACTCATATTATGCATAACCGCGTATACACATGCATATATAATGCATGCTTTAAAATCATATACTTTTATTTATTTTTCAAATTACACTATAGCTCAAGACATATAACTAACTCCGAATGTCAACTTATTACACATTTACCATATTACCAATTGCCATTTATCATCAATGTCGCACACACAGATGCATAGATACTCATATGTATAAAATCCATTTATGATTAATATATAACCCATTCAACCCTAACTACTCAACTTAACTTTCATATTCAATTCCATTTTATGACCGAATGTAGCAAAATTCATATAGGTTTCACCTATGCCAACCAATGACCGAACCATCTAATCATGCTTATGGCCAATTCTATCTTGCTCAAATCAAGGTCATATTCACTTAAAAGAAATTCTAACCTTTCATACACTCATATCCAATGTTATAAGTAATGCCGAATGCCCAACTTAACCAAACTTAAAATTTAACCTTCATCATTTTAATCAATTACTACCTATCTTCAAAACCTCAAATACAAGGTAATTAGCACCTATACACTTATACCGAATTAGCTAGCACATATAGTCCTTGGCCGAATGTACTAAACTCAAGTCACCATAATCTTATTATTTATCACCTTATATAAATTATCAAAATAGATTAATTATATTATATATATACTATCAAGTCGAACATAAAATTTCACCTATGCATACATTATCACATTCCATTACTTACATTATTCAAAATCATACCCTTAAATCATGTACAATGCAAACCCTTAATATTCAACCATCTAATTTATTCATTCAACACCCAAAGGCATTTGCTCACATTTTAGCATTTAATACAAACTTGTTCAAGTCATTAAGCAAGTCCAAGTTCGACTATTACACATATAAGTACAGCAATTTAAATTAACTAGCTCAACTTCTTTCATCAACAATTCTCATCAAACATAAAGCAATAATCCAATCCTTCCTTATCTACCTAACTGAATGCTCAATTCATCACCCAAAATTCAAAGTTTGACATGGGCTAAGTAAGAAACTTGATAATTAACTTAAAACAGCTAAATTTCAAAATGTAACATAATTACTACCTTCCTCAGCTTAAAATGACCGAATGTCTTGCCCTTTTTTTTCTTTAAATTCGGCTAGAAGGACAAAGATGAAACTTTGTTTTCTTCACCCCTTTTTTTATTTTATTATATTCATCAATATTATAAAATAAAAAGCCATTTAGTTGCCATTAAACTAATAAATAATACATATATTTTATATTAAATAACATTGCCGGCCTTACGTTAAAAATGGATAATTTGACAGCAAGTCCATTCTTTTTATATCATGCATTATAGACCATTTTTAAATTAACCTATCACATTTTAAAGTGTCTACATAAGTCCTATTTAATAAATTCACATACAAATGACAAATCAAGCATGAACTTTCACACATGCATTTACACATATAATAAGTATAGAAATAACGTTAATTAATTTTATGACTCATTGGGTCCCGAACCACTTTCCGATGGGTCAATTGGTGTCACAAATTTGACCATTTGTGTTGGCTTATAAATGTATGTATATATGTTGTAATGGCCCTATAAGTTGACCTATTTGGCTTAGTTGGTGATATATATGTGTATGTGCTAACTCCATTTTGTGATGTGGTTTAGATTGCTTGGTGAAGGGTTGATTGTGGATTAGTAGTTTGAGTAGCTAATGATTGAATTTGAGATTGGTATGCTTGTGGTTATAGGCAAATGAATGTTTAGATGAAATAGTGCATGTATGTGTTGTGCAAGCGAGTTTTGTATGAAATTTAATGGTATATTATGGTATTGATGTGTTAGTAGCGGTTGGTGTTGAGATGGTATGAATTATGCTTGAAAAATATTAATAGAATGGTTATTATGCCTTGCATTGGTGCAATGGTTTGATGTAGGTGTGTACCAATTGGGTGCAAAATGTGTAACATCCCAAATAGGGCCTAGTTAGAATAGTGGTTTTGGGACAATAATTTGACGTTGAAATATTTATTTATGATATTATGAGGTTTAGAATTGAAATAGCATGTCTTAAAGTTTCATCAGGAAATTCTATGAGGAAGGTGTCCAATTGGTAAATAAGGACCAAATTGAATAAATTGCAAAACTTAGATTCTAAAAGTAATTTGTATGAAATTCCTTTAAATTATTAATTAGAAGGTCTTCAAGAGCAATTTTCACAATTGCTTGAAGGTCTTCAAAGCATTTCACATTTCTTTGAAGGTCTTCAGAGCATTTGCCCAATTTCTATGTTTTTCTTGACAAAAATAGGCATGTATGGATAAAATTTAAGAAAGGGATTAAGGCATTTTGGTCATTTGGCTAATTATGAAATAAAATGGGAAAATGAAGGCAAAAATCAACCATTCTTCTCCTCATCCAGCGAATTTCTCAGCCCTCTATAGCTAGGTTTCAACATTTTCAAGCTAATAGTAAGGTCCC
>NW_024403195.1:0-21251 GCF_007990345.1 Gossypium hirsutum | reverse complement strand
ATTCTCTAATTGTTTTTATTTTTGAAGGTTGTATCATTGTTTTTAAAATTAGTAGTTGGTAAAAATAGAGTTATGGTTTATTGAGTCTTAGTTTGGTTGCACTGACATTATTGTCAATGTAGGAAGATGTGGGTTTGAGCGTGCTGAAAGTGTATTTATCCTCCTATGTTAAAATTGGGATGAGTTATGAATTAGATTTTCAAAAAACCAAAAAATTGAGTCATGTACTCTCAAGCCTTTTCTTTATCTAAATCATTTTTGCATATATTAGTGATTGGTGAGTTTTAGGTGGAATTCTTAAATTTTATTTTAATTCAAATATATTTATTTGACTAGAATTTCTTTTGCATTTGACTTCACTTAATAAAAGTTCAAATTAATTTCAATTGAAAAAGATAAATTTATCAACTAAATTAATTTAAAAATTTTTCATTTAAAGAAAAAAAAAGGATTTGTAGAACAGGAAAAATAAAAGGAGTTGACGATTAATTGCTTCTAGAAATATATAAAAATATGTTAGCAATCAAAATAGTTAGGCGTTGAAAGTGTAAACGTGGAAATTGTGCTGTTTTGGGGGACCACGGCTTCGTTCATCGATCAGTCGCAGTTTCCGGAGCTAAGCTTGGGATATAATAGAGTTGAACCGCTTGGAAAATTGGAATGTTGTTTTAACTTTCGACTTCTCCGCCAACGTTTAGACTTGGAACCAACAACTACCAATCAACAAAGCATAAACAACGAATTGATTGAATTAGAACAGTTTAATGAAAAAGATGTCTTATTTTAAAAAAACCCATTTTTTTATATGAAAAATGAAAAAAGAGTGCATCTAAAATAATCATTCATAAATTAATAAAATCCATACGTATTACTTAGACAACTAGGTGAATTCTAACACCGCATCACTTAAAAGCAATAAAATTACCAACTAAATCCCGTAGCAGCACCTCCAGGCTCATATTGTCATTGATATTATCTTCCCTGTTTCCACATTTAATTTTAACCATCCAATTGGTGGTTTTATCGCTCTCGGCAAGACATGTAGTTGCTTAGCCCATCACGTCTCAAATGTTGAGCACTTCTATATTGTGCCATATAACTAATACACCAACTATCAACAATTGTGAAGTTTGGGTCCACGCCATACTGATAAAAATTATAAATCATTGTCTAATGGATCAGCTTTCACCAGTTTTTTATTAGCCTATTCTTAAGGTTTCTAGTTACGGATCGAGTTACTGAACGATTTATAAAAGAATCCTTTGATTTAGTGGAGCTTTTCCTCTTGTTTCTTTCACATGAATAACTTATAGTGAACTAGTGAAACTTGTTTGAGTTTTAAATCTCTTGACTAAATTATTCTAACGTAATTTTATTTCTCCCAACTTGATCTCTTTAATAAGGTTATATAGTTCAAATAAAATATTAAAGCAAATATTCCAACAAAAGAAGGACACCTAATAGATAAAAATCTCCTAATTGTAACACTATATACCAGACCTAATCGCCAAGTCCGAATTAAGGGATGTCACATTTGTTGCCAAAGTAACTATGATTAATAACGATTCAGTTTAACCTTGTATGTGCTAGCAATTATATATTCATTTATAATATGATAAATACTCATATTCGGGTCTTATGTGAGCTTATGAAAGCTCTTAAGGTGACTTGGGTCGAATAAGGATCAAACTGTAAAGGTTCTAAAATATGGGGTTGACATCGTGACTTTGGGGGCTCCTTATTGCGACGCAACATATTGACTAGACTAGTTGCGATATTAAGGGCTTGATGTCATGACGTGACCTCTATTTTTAACAAGGTCTAATTTGGTACCCAATCAGTCATACCAACACCTACCTAGTTGTTCAATTCAACTGTTTAATTAAGAAATACCAATTCATATACTCAATTCTAACAACAAAACAACACTTAACATGTACATAATTCAATATATCATTCATTGCATTGAATCGTATGACAATTTCTACCATTTTTGAAGCATTTGAACCTTTCATATCAAGCCAATCCATTTAGAATAACATAACATGACATTTCGATTTCAACCATCTCAACATGACATTTTCAATATCAATTGACCATAATAAGCTAACCTTTAATAGCTTAAACATCAATGCAACTATATTATATATATACAAAATTGATTCAAAACCTAGGTACATGCCATGTATTAAACAAAAAGGGACCATATTGACATTGCCAAGTCGAGGATCACGAATTTGATGATGAAATCACCTCCAGAACTTCGAGTTATACCAATACCTACAGACAAAATAAATAAATCGTACGCTGAGCGATAACGTTCAATTGTACTTCCATGATTCAAGTCAATATAACACAAACTTACCTCAAATGCCTACACTCAAATCAAATTCAAATTATAGCCATTTTGCATACCAAGAACTTCCATTACTATATGAAACATGCATATAACCATTTTGGAACATCAATTCACTACATATGCACTTAAACTTACCATTCATGCCATTTAACACTAAGGTACAGATTCTTTCATTCATACCACATTTCTTATTACTTACCATACCAATTTCTATTTATTTCATAATCTACTTACTCATTTCTTACTACCATTTACAAGCATATATTTATACCTATAATTTCATCAATTTAAGTTCTCAATTTTATTTTACCATTTCAAACATGTTCGAGCTAACGGACCTGATTCTATCCAATTCACATAAATTTTCATATTCTTACTCTTTCATAAATTAAAAATATATACATACATATAGTTCCATATCATCAAATCAGTCCATATATACTATTATCAACTCATAGTTTCTTACCATTTCAATTCAACTCACACATTATATTAGCTTACCTTGATCATTAAAAGTATAATATCTACTAATCATTTTGGCATTCAACATGGCTATCCTTGGCATATAATGAAATAAATAGACACATATCAACATTATCTACCAATTATATTAGTCATGTTTTCATATCATAAGTAATATCACTACATTAATGAAATCACATACCTATCACATATCAAATATCAAACATATGCTATCTCATTTCCAATTCACATTTTAGTTTTCCATTTACATTTAATTGAATATAGCTTGATAGAACTATAGTAAAATAGACTCGGATACACGGGTGAATAAGTTGCTCACACAAGCCGACATTATATCAAGGTTACCGGTCCAGGCTAAACCTATGATACATATAACTAGAGAATCTGCAATAAATACAATACCTCATTATAACATGTAAATCCTTGATCAATCAAGCGTTTACCCTATTGGCATGCCAAATATATCCTAGCCTTTTACTAAGTTCACACGAGCATCATTTCCATATATATATCATTACCATACCTGTAATCATTCTTATTTACCTGTCATACCCTATTTCCGACCACATTTTCATTTTCGTACCATGTACGCTATTTTATCACACGACATCCATTTATCTAATTTCATTTTAATTTAGTCCAATTAATATATATAATTTCACATTCAATTTCTTAATCACATCTTAAACTATCATAATCACACGACAGTAATTGGAATTTTACAATTTAGTCCCTAAGCCTTAATTAACGATTTTTTAGCTAAATTATTTAACCAAAATTCAATATATTTTTAGAATAACTCCGTAAATATTTTTATTTAATATTTATAGACTCAGTTTACAAAAATGGGGTTCCAAAATTGTACTTTTCGACACTTGCATTTCAGGTCATTACAATTGTCTCGTCTTAAGAAATTTCGTCCTCAAAATTTACTGAGAAAGAGGTGGGGATACTGGGATCTCTTTGTCTCTTTTGATCCCCAGTTAACTTCTTTCGCACTATAATTGCGCATAAGGCTTACAATATTGGCACGCATTATTTCTTAGCTCTTTTACTTTTTGAGATAAGATCTATTTTGATTCTTTTTCATAGGATAGATCAAATTGAATTTCGATCACATCTTCTAACATAATATAAGAATGACCGAATAGATATCATCTAAGCATAGATAGATGAAACACATCATTATAACAATTGCTTAGGTGTTGAATGATATATTGAATTATGTACATGTTAAATTTTGTTTATGGTTAGAATTGAGTATATGAATTGGTATTTCTTACTTAAATGGTTGAATGGAACAATTGGTTAGGTGTTGGAATGGCTGATAAGACCTTGTTAGAAACATAGGTCACGTCGCAATGTCGGGCCCTTAACGTTGCGACGAGTCTAGTTAGTATGTTGTATCGCAATGAGAAACCCTCGAAGTCACGACATCAACTCAATATTTTGCAACCTTTACAATTTGGTCTTATTCGACCTGAGTCACCTTAAGAGATGACGTGAGCTTAGTTAGGAGTTGTTTCACGATTTTAAATGTCCCGATTGTCTAAATAGGTACTAGTTCAAAAGTTGCTAAAATGATAGAATTTAAACGACAAAGTAGACTTGGATATAACTCTCGAATAAAACAGACCAGAAAAGAACCGACGTTATATAATAATGCGACCCGAATTCTATAAGGTTGTTTTAGACTCAAAAATTTTAAGGATGGATAAGAAAGATCGCCACACTTTGGGATTGTAAACGAAGTGGTAAGATTGATTTGAATGCCACAAGAACAAGTTCTTGATAAGTTCAATAAGTTCTTGAAGAACAAAGAGATTAACTCAAAATATATTATATCAAATAGTCTCAAAAGTCTAGCCTTACAATGCTTAAAAACTAAACTATTTATAGGCAAAGTAAAAGGAAAATGAATGGCCTTTTAAGCTTGTTGGTTCATGCACAAAATTACTCTAAATATTTATCTTCTAATGTCCTTTGCAATGTCTTCATGTATCAGCCCCTAAGGGGACCAAATAAACACCTTTTCTCCCAAAAACAAATAGTTGGAGTGTGTGAATGCCCTAGATCCTTCATCGGCCTTTAAACATTCATAAAGACACATTTAACATGCATTAAACACATTAAACCAACTAATAATGTTGTAATAAAAAAGACAAATTTAAAGCAAACTTTTAGGACACATTGACACACTTAAGACACATTTAAAAGATGTAATAACAATGAAACAAATTAAACACACATAATAAATATGTAACAAAACTAATTAAATAAAATAACAACTAAATTAACTAAAAAAAACCAAACTTAGAGCATTGATGTGATCCGGCCCAGGTTAATCGAGTCGTTTCACAAAGTTGCCCGATCGTCGACGAGAAGTTCGTTCGAAATTGTTTTAAGATGAAGATTGTTTTCAGTTTAAGCGGAAGACTTTTAAAAGGGTTCAAAAGATAGGCTAAATTCGGATATTTTGTAGGTTCGGTTTAATAAGAAAAGAAATAAAGTTTATATTTAATAAATAGGATGGAGATGAAAAAAATGAACTTAAGTATTAAGAACGATTCAATACTATGTAAAGTATTGCCCCGGGACTTATATTGCTTAAGGTGAAATTTGTGGAAGGATAGAAGCGAACCTTGACCCAATACCTATATAGAGGTAAGAACCAAAGGTATAAAAATATGGTTGAACGCCACACCGATTCGGTGATAAGTTCAATGGAGTTCGGATTGACACCACTAGCAAGCTAGATAAGTCGCTTCGAGACTCGAACGAAAGAAGAGAGGAGGTAACCTCACAAGAACAATAGTTCATTCAAAAATTTGACCAAAAAGTCCTCTCACAAAATGAAATAGCAAACTATTTATAGACTAAGTACTAGCTAGCCGAATGGTCATCTTCATGGCTAAGCAAATTAAGCTAGAAAATTCTAGAATTGAAGCATTAAGTTGTTGTAGCTAAATTCAGCTGATTGAAGTCCAATAGGCAGCTTCTTGACTAAGCAAATGAACTTGGAATGCTTGGAAAGGTGCATGGCAGCAGCTAGGTTCGGCCAATGAGCTTAAATGAGCTCATTAAGATGCAACTCTTGGCTGAAAAAATACCAGCATTAAAGGAGAACGTGAATGGCCAAAATAAGTGTGAAAAGTCAGCCTTGAAGAGTCCTTTAGGTGTGAACATGGCCAACTGAATAGACATGGGTGTGAACTCCAAGTGTGAACGGCATTATGCTGTTTTGGGGAATGAATTCGGTCAGCTGAACATTCACTTGAAGATCCATGTATGTGTCATCAAGTTCATTGAATCTGATGTGAATGCACCTTGCTAAATGTCTCTTCCAAATTCGGCTCACTTGAGGGCTGATGAATGCATGGGATGCCAATAGCTTTGTCTAGATTCGGCCAAGGTGTGAATGGACACTTCAAAAGATATCTTTTGGCCGAATAGGTGCATAGGAAATTCAATGGTCAGCCACCGATGCATGTAGGTGGATATTCATGCACTCTTCCATTCATTGTATTGAATCATTCATGCATCATCTTTAAGGCAACCATTCGTTGTAGGTAGTCATGCATGTACCCGAACATACATTGAACCAGAAATGTTCATGAATCCTCATTAATTGTGTTCCCACATGTGGATGTACCTACAAAAGATATAAACAAATTAGATTCAAGGTACATTCAGCTTAAATTAAATAATATCAAGACATATTTAACAAATTAAAATAAAGACATAAATAAAATATAATTAATAATAAATTCGGCTAGCTCAATGATAGTCAAAATTCTTGATGAGCTGAATTGAGCTAGAAAATTCAGTTATGAGCTGTAGTAAAAATAATTAAAATAAAACTATCACTCAAATTATTCAAATAATAAAATTAACGAGCTGGAAAGAAGCTAAATTGAGCTCGATTGAGCTGACTTGAGCTCGAGTGAGCTGGAAACGAGCTAAACGGAGCTCAACGAAAAGAAATTGAACTATTTCAGCTTGCATGGATTTGCAAGCAATGCTTAGGGAGCTGGTCCAAAAGTGTGCCCGAGGCGTGGCCGTATCATCCCCTCCCTCTTTAAAGCGATTTGTCCCCAAATCGAGCCATTGGTTCATTCGATCGCAGCAACTTTTACTTAGCTTTCCTCGGTCGAACGGGATGGATTGGAATTGGGACAACTGAAAGGAATAACCATGAGTTAACAAAAATGGTTTCAAATAAATTTGTAATCCAAATGCAAGCAAAATAGAATAAGAAAATCCCATGGGAGTGGACGGATGCAAAACAACATGTTCACAACCATGCAAACAAACTAATGTACTCGTTAATGCCTCGTCAATTATTCGAAACGAAAATGAACATGTTCTAAGGCATTCAAATGTCTCAAATCGTTTCCACAAGTCATAACCAATATGTGAATAACGAATCAAATCAACAAAACAATCTTTGGCACCACCTAAAGAGAACAACGATGTTTCAAAAAGTTCATGAGCCTTACCTTTAAAAGTAGTAAAACAAAGATCATTTTTAAATAAAGCTGAACAGTTAAACACATCACAATTTAAATTCCTTGCAACAACCAATTCTTCAACAAAAATTTTATTACCAACCGAATAGGGCAGAGAAATTTTAAAGTTATCGTAAATCATACCTTGTTTACCTCGAGGGATGGAAAAACAAGGATCATTTTTACCTTTGTCAATCATCATAAATCTTCTCTCCTCGGAAATGTAGTCTAGTCTAATCTCTGTGGCTGAATTAACCTTAACGAAATGAAATGCGAACTTCAAATACAACCACAAAAATGGATTAAGGAATGAATTTAAATTGAAATCAAATTTTTCATACCTCAGTTCCTTATTCAACACCCAATTATCAAAACAATAGAAATTGTTCACACAAAATTGATGAAGCTTGACTTTCCCATAAAACGAACCAAAATAGATTCCGGGTTTAAAAACTTGATTTTGAGTATTCATGCCAAAATGTAGCAAAAATTTCATTAAACCAAACACGTTAAACCAATGGGATTTTTGCATACACAGGGACAAACAATTAAAACTTTTTACATTCATCAATTCATACTTGCACAAATTCATGGATTTTCCACAAAGCGTTAATTGGTGCACAAAATTGTCACAAATGAAGAATTTAATCGCCTTTCGTGAAAAACCGTCATCACGCAAAATTAAACCTTTGGTTTGTTGATTGGAACAAAAATCAACCACATTCAGGGAGTAGCAATTAATCAGACCAAAATAAGGAGAGCGTTTAGAAATTAAGTCACTAAAAAGTATTTCAACAATTTTCAAACCTGGGGGTCGTGACTCGATCGTTAACATTTCCTCATCTCTCTTACCTTTGAACTCTTGAGGCACGTTTTCATCTTCAACCTTACCTATACTGACCATATGAAAATGTCTTTCATCGGAAAGGTAGTGAAGTTGAAAATTATCGTTTGATATCTCGGGCACCTGGAAAGAAGAAACAGAACAAGAACAAGTTTCATATGGATTAGTAGAAATGCTCCTCACTTTTTCTGGTTCGTTTATCTCTTTTTCTCTCGTTTCTTTTCTAATCTCAACTTCTTTTTTTCTCTTTTCATTTCCTCTCTCATTTTCACTTTTATTTTCGACCTCACTCTCTTTTTGGATTTCTTTTTCTTTTTCAATCTCTTTTTCTTTTCTTTCGATTTCTTTTTCTCGCTCGTACTCTTGTACAATCTCAATTTCTTTTTCGAATTCTTTCTCTTCATTTTCTTTTTCTCTCGCTTTTTCGATTTCATTACAATGTGCAGTCGACACGAAAGAATCAAAAATATAATCATTTGCCCCGAAGGAAGAGAAAATATTTTCATAGGCTTCTCGTCCATTTCTTCGGGAATAATCCTCCGGGAAGGACTTATTTGAGTCATACGATGAATAACTCATCCTCTCTCGTTTGTCATGTCGAGAAGTTGCAAGCTCTAGGTTGTCGCGTCTTGAATTCCTTGACAAATAGGAATCCCGATAAGAATCTCTTAGCGAGTAGTCTTTGGACGCGTATCGCCGTGATGATCTCAACTCCGTTTCTCGACTTGGTGGATTTTGTTTTCGTCTGGCTCTTTCCTCCACTCGATCCAATCGATCATGCAATTTATCAAAATTTGATTTCACAATTCTACGTATCTCTTGCTTCAAATATTGGAAATCTGATTCAGAAAATTCTTGTGACATTTTTTTTAAAATGATTAAAATAAAATAGAAAGTAAATACCTCACCACAAAAAATCTCACGTTTCACTCACAATGAAAATTGGATAACACTCCACTCGTGTTTACACTCTTCTAGGCTTTTTCTTTGATGTAAAAACACACGTGCCTTTTACCTCTCGACCTCGTCTCACAATTTCATAATTCGTCTCGATAGACTTAATTTGCTGCTTGAGGGTCGGTTTCAAAATAGGTTACAAAGGAATGATGTGGGTGTAGGGTAGGCTAAACAAAATAAAATCAAGGCTAAGTGTGGCGTTGGGATGGTAAATAATGGTAGGAAGGGAAACTTGATGATTGGAGCAAATAAGAGGGAAAAAAAATAAAAACTCGCAAGACTTTTCACTTTTTTTTAACTTGATTTTTTTTGCTCACCTTTTTTTTATTCAATTTTTTTTTCACTTTTTTTTTGAATTTTTTTTTTCAATCAATTTTTTTTCGAATTTTTTTGATTTTTTTTTGTTACTCCAATACAATAGTAAGCTAAATACAAGGGAAAAAAAATTAAATTACAACTCAATTTTTTTTTTGATTTTTTTTCACGTTTCGAACCTACTTGCGGCCTTATTACGAACGTCGGCGCTCCTCGTTTTAGTAGCTCTGATACCAAATGATGTGATCCGGCCCAGGTTAATCGAGTCGTTTCACAAAGTTGCCCATCGTCGACGAGAAGTTCGTTCGAAATTGTTTTAAGATGAAGATTGTTTTCAGTTTAAGCGGAAGACTTTTAAAAGGGTTCAAAAGATAGGCTAAATTCGGATATTTTGTAGGTTCGGTTTAATAAGAAAAGAAATAAAGTTTATATTTAATAAATAGGATGGAGATGAAAAAAATGAACTTAAGTATTAAGAACGATTCAATACTATGTAAAGTATTGCCCCGGGACTTATATTGCTTAAGGTGAAATTTGTGGAAGGATAGAAGCGAACCTTGACCCAATACCTATATAGAGGTAAGAACCAAAGGTATAAAAATATGGTTGAACGCCACACCGATTCGGTGATAAGTTCAATGGAGTTCGGATTGACACCACTAGCAAGCTAGATAAGTCGCTTCGAGACTCGAACGAAAGAAGAGAGGAGGTAACCTCACAAGAACAATAGTTCATTCAAAAATTTGACCAAAAAGTCCTCTCACAAAATGAAATAGCAAACTATTTATAGACTAAGTACTAGCTAGCCGAATGGTCATCTTCATGGCTAAGCAAATTAAGCTAGAAAATTCTAGAATTGAAGCATTAAGTTGTTGTAGCTAAATTCAGCTGATTGAAGTCCAATAGGCAGCTTCTTGACTAAGCAAATGAACTTGGAATGCTTGGAAAGGTGCATGGCAGCAGCTAGGTTCGGCCAATGAGCTTAAATGAGCTCATTAAGATGCAACTCTTGGCTGAAAAAATACCAGCATTAAAGGAGAACGTGAATGGCCAAATAAGTGTGAAAAGTCAGCCTTGAAGAGTCCTTTAGGTGTGAACATGGCCAACTGAATAGACATGGGTGTGAACTCCAAGTGTGAACGGCATTATGCTGTTTTGGGGAATGAATTCGGTCAGCTGAACATTCACTTGAAGATCCATGTATGTGTCATCAAGTTCATTGAATCTGATGTGAATGCACCTTGCTAAATGTCTCTTCCAAATTCGGCTCACTTGAGGGCTGATGAATGCATGGGATGCCAATAGCTTTGTCTAGATTCGGCCAAGGTGTGAATGGACACTTCAAAAGATATCTTTTGGCTGAATAGGTGCATAGGAAATTCAATGGTCAGCCACCGATGCATGTAGGTGGATATTCATGCACTCTTCCATTCATTGTATTGAATCATTCATGCATCATCTTTAAGGCAACCATTCGTTGTAGGTAGTCATGCATGTACCCGAACATACATTGAACCAGAAATGTTCATGAATCCTCATTAATTGTGTTCCCACATGTGGATGTACCTACAAAAGATATAAACAAATTAGATTCAAGGTACATTCAGCTTAAATTAAATAATATCAAGACATATTTAACAAATTAAAATAAAGACATAAATAAAATATAATTAATAATAAATTCGGCTAGCTCAATGATAGTCAAAATTCTTGATGAGCTGAATTGAGCTAGAAAATTCAGTTATGAGCTGTAGTAAAAATAATTAAAATAAAACTATCACTCAAATTATTCAAATAATAAAATTAACGAGCTGGAAAGAAGCTAAATTGAGCTCGATTGAGCTGACTTGAGCTCGAGTGAGCTGGAAACGAGCTAAACGGAGCTCAACGAAAAGAAATTGAACTATTTCAGCTTGCATGGATTGCAAGCAATGCTTAGGAGCTGGTCCAAAAGTGTGCCCGAGGCGTGGCCGTCAATCATAAATTTCAGATTTGATTTGAGTGAAAATTCTCTTTGAGTTCTTCAAGGATTTTCTCTTGGGTTTTCTTTAGAAGTTGTTTTAACAATCTTTTTGATTGTGGAGCCATCTTCAACCTTCTTCTTGCCATTGATATTCTTTGGAGGGGAGATTAGAGCCGTTTGAAGGGAGTTGTGAGATCTTTCGAGATTTCAAGGCTTCTTAGGACTTATCTTTTAATTTCTTACTGTCAATTCTTTCTTTATTTCTACTTGTACTGAATCATTATCTAATCTATTTTCTGTTCTTATTGTGTTTTCAGCCTTTTCTATCTTAAGGAATCAGCCCAAAAATCCCCAATTTCTAGGGTTTTTCCATACTCTTTTGGGTGAAATTAGATTGTCGAAATTTGGGGAAAACTATCTTGGTGTTCAATTGGGCAGAATCACAATCTCCTTGAGGGTTTCAAGAACCCTAACACTTATTTCTATTCTCAATTTGATTCTTTGCTGATTTGGGATTTTATTTCAGATCTGAAAATTCAAAAATCTAATCTTTAATTTCTGTTTCGTTTCAAATCTAATTGTTAGGGTTTTCGTAGGAGTTTCTCGTGACTTGGCAACTCGATCTTGGTCCGCGCGCAACCCCGTATCACGAGGCCCAATAAGCAAATTCCCAGCCCAATCAAGAAATCCATCCATACTTAGTTGAAAATCAGGCCAAATTGTCAAAGTGGCCCAAGTGTAAAGTTTTATTTTTATTTATATTTATTTATTTACTTAGTTTAAATTTTTATGTCAATATTCAGTCCAAGAGTCCTAGATAAAATGACCTTGACCGAATTTCCATATTAAAATAATTAGGAGTTTTTTTATTTTAGTTTTCTAATTAGATTAGGACTAGTTATAAGGCCTATTTAAAGCATGGCTGTCCACCTTGTTAAACACTTATCATTATTATTAAATTTCAGATTTGTTGAGAGCAGAATTTTCTTTGAGTTTTCTCCAAGATTTCTCTCTTGAGTTTTCTTTAGAAGTTGTTTTAACAATCTTTTGATTGTGGGAGCCATCTTCAACCTTCTTCTTGCCATTGATATTCTTTGGAGGGGAGATTAGAGCCGTTTGAAGGGAGTTGTGAGATCTTTCGAGATTTCAAGGCTTCTTAGGACTTATCTTTTAATTTCTTACTGTCAATTCTTTCTTTATTTCTACTTGTGCTGAATCATTATCTAATCTATTTTCTGTTCTTATTGTGTTTTCAGCCTTTTTCTATCTTAAGGAATCAGCCCAAAAATCCCCAATTTCTAGGGTTTTCCATACTCTTTTTGGGTGAAATTAGATTGTCGAAATTTGGGGAAAACTATCTTGGTGTTCAATTGGGCAGAATCACAATCTCCTTGAGGGTTTCAAGAACCCTAACACTTATTTCTATTCTTAATTTGATTCTTTGCTGATTTGGGGATTTTATTTCAGATCTGAAAATTCAAAAATCTAATCTTTTAATTTCTGTTTCGTTTTAGATCTAATTGTTTAGGGTTTCGAAGGAGTTTCTCGTGACTTGGCAACTCGTTCTTGGTCCGCGCGCAACCCCGTATCAAGGGTGCTTGCAACATTTATACAACTTCCTCCATCGATCACTAAACTACATACTTTTCCTCGGATCAAGAAACGGGTATGGAAAAGGTTCTCTCATTGTAGATCAATTTTGACACCTTTCGCACTTATGCTTTTCTTAACAACAAGCATCTCGCATTCGACTGCATACTCCAACTCTTCCTCGACATCAGAAGGGTTTTCGGCATTGTTTTCAACTCTTTCGTCTTCCTCATCCTCTGACTCAATATCGCCATTGGGTCAAATCACCATGGCGCTCTGATTCGGACATTGGCTGGCAATATGCCCTCTTCCAAGGCACATAAAACATTTAATGTCCCTCGACCGGTTTGGGTAATTTCAACAGCCTTGCCTTTGCTATTTCCAACCATGGACTTAGTAGTTTTGGCAGGCACCATAGGTTCTTTCGTTTGGCTCGCCGAAGCACCCTTGCTTTTGCCTTGGTTCCACCTAGGCACATTAGTGGTCGAATAACCTCGGGCAGCACCTTTCTTCTTGAGTTATTTCTCGACCTTGATGGCCATGTGAACCATATCAACTATCTCCACATAATGTTGTAGCTCCACGATGTTGGCAATCTCACGATTAAGTCCGGATAGAAATCTAGCCATGGTTTCCTCTTGATCCTCCTCCACGTCCGCACAGATCATAGCAACTTCCATCTCTTTGTAATAATCCTCGACTCTCCTCGTACCTTGGGTAAGGTTTTGGAGTTTTTGGTAGAGTTCACGGTGGTAGTGCGTTGGAATGAACCTCTAGTGCATGACAACCTTTATTTCGACCCAAGTATTAATTGGTCGCTTGCCGTTTCACCTCTGACTTGTGGTAAGTTGTGATACAACCACACCTCCCGAGTTGTCGGCTGCCAATGAAGATCCTCTCGAATTGCCCGTAGGACCAATCACTCGAGCTCGAGCAAAGAGATTCAAAGACGCAACAACAGCCTAGTTGATAGAGTTTGGGGTGAAACCATTGCTGGACTTCTTGAAAGCTCTTCGACCAGCAAGCCAAGCAAACCATGCATACTCCTTCAAGCTCAAATAAGCTCAACTTCAACTTAACTTAGCTCAACGAGCTCGTTTCAGCTCATTTCATTATTGCGTTTATTATGCTAGAATAAATCATTTAAGTTGTTGTTAGTTTTATTAGTTATTTGTTTTAATAATTAATTTGTCATAATCTGGACATGTTTTGATTATGTTCTAAATTAAGTACTTAATTAATTAGGACCAATTAAATATGTCTTAACTATTACAAAGATTAATTATGTCCAGCCTAATTTATGGTGCAAGATTTATTTGTCTATGTTGCCGAATTTAATGTGTCTAAAAGGGATTTAATTTGTTGAATTAAATGTTGTAGGTACATTACCCCTTGGACGGCATAGGTGCATGGATGATTTAAAATTGGTGTGCTGATCTTTGGTGTCCCCTAAGTGACCATTCAGCCAAACCTTACAACTCTTCAAGAAGACCGATTGGCTGCCCAAGACAAAATTAAGGCTGTTCACACCCACCCGATTATTCCTTTCACACCAAGGGCTGTTCGGTTTTGTTTGTTCACACATGTGTGGCTGTTCAAATCAGTTTGTTCACATTCTAAGACTATTGAAGTGCTCTAGACAGCTCCTTAATCACATGAACATTCGACTGAATCAAGCAGCAGCATTAATTCCAAATTCAAGCATTTGGCCGAACCTATTTGATGTGACCACGTCCCAAGCACCACCAAGCTTGAATCTTGTTTCCCTCGAGCTCCCAAAGGGACCAATGACTCGAGTACATCCACATGTGGGAACCCAATTAATGAGGATTCATGAACATTTCTGGTTCAATGTATGTTCGGGTACATGCATGACTACCTACAACAAATGGTTGCCTTAAAAATGATGCATGAATGATTCAATACAATGAATGGAAGAGTGCATGAATATCCACCTACATGCATCGGTTGCTGACCATTGAATTTCCTATGCACCTATTCGGCCAAAAGACATCTTTTGAAGTGTCCATTCACACCTTGGCCGAATCTAGACAAAGCTATTGGCATCCCATGCATTCATCAGCCCTCAAGTACATTTCCTTACTCATGAAGTTGGCCATTGAACATCCATACAGCCGAATTTGGACATCACTTTTAATGGATACATTTCTAGATTAGTTTAATTCAATTAAAGCCGAATTTACTTAGTCTATTTGGCTATCTAATGTAATCTATAAATAGTTCTTTTCTCTTGTAAAAAAGGTTACAGAATTTGATCAATTAAACTTAATAGAACTTTTGTTCTTGTGAGGTTACCTCCTCTCTTCTTTCGTTCGAGTCTCGAAGCGACTTATCTAGCTTGCTAGTGGTGTCAATCCGAACTCCATTGAACTTATCACCGAATCGGTGTGGCGTTCAACCATCTTCCTATACCTTTGGTTCTTACCTCCATATAGGTATTGGGTCAAGGTTCGCTTCTATCCTTCCACAAATTTCACCTTAAGCAATATAAGACTCGGGCAATACTTTTTAGTATTGAACATTCTTGACGTTTAAGTTTTATTTTCCATCTCCATCAATTACCTTTTTCTAACCTACCTTGTTTCTATTCTAAACCAAATTTATCAACACCAAACCACTCATCTAAACCCTCTCAAAGCTTCCGCAACCCTTAGCCTAAATCACCCAAGTTTGACAACTCCAACTACTCCTCGTAGACGATCGGGCAACTTTGTGAAATGACTCGATTAATCTGGGCCGGATCGCATCATTTGGTATCAGAGCTACTAAAACGAGGAGCGCCGACGTTCGTAATAAGGCCGCCAGTAGGTTCGAAACGTGAAAAAAAAATCAAAAAAAAAATTTGAGTTGTAATTTAATTTTTTTCCCTTGTATTTAGCTTACTATTGTATTGGAGTAACAAAAAAAATCAAAAAAAATTCGAAAAAAATTGATTGAAAAAAAAATTCAAAAAAAAGTGAAAAAAAATCGAGCAAAAAAAAAGGTGACCAAAAAAATCAAGTTAAAAAAAAGTGAAAAGTCTTGCGAGTTTTTATTTTTTTTTCTCTCTTATTTGCTCCGATCATCAAGTTTCCCTTCCTACCATTATTTACCCATCCTAACGCCACACTTAGCCTTGATTTTATTTTGTTTAGCCTACCCTACACCTACATCATTCCTTTGTAACCTATTTTGAAACCGACCCTCAAGCAGCAAATTAAGTCTATCGAGACGAATTACGAAATTGTGAGACGAGGTCGAGAGGTAAAAGGCACATGTGTTTTACATCAAAGAAAAAGCCTAGAAGAGTGTAAACACGAGTGCGAGTGAAAATCATTATTTCTTTGTGAGAGATTGGTGAGGATTTTGAATTGGTGAGGTTCATTTACTATTTATTCTATCTTTCGATTTTCGAACATTTTCTTGAATCATGTCTCAAGAAGAATTCTCTACCGATGAATTTCAATACTTGGTGAACGAGATGGGTCGAATATTGGAGGAAAAACTAAGCCCATTAAAAAGACGTTTGGACCGAGTGGAGGAAAAAGCCCGACGGAAGCAAACTCCACCGAGTCGAGAAATAGAGTTAAGTTCATCACGACCACATTATTCGAGAAGAGACACATATCAAGACTCCTATTCAACAAGGCTTTCGAGACCGCGAGAAGAAAACTTTGAGTCAAAAATCACTCGAGATGAGCGAGAAAGGACGAGCTATTCCTCGTATGCTTCAAAGAAGTCCTTCCCAAAGGATTGTTCTCGAAGAAATGGACGAGAAGCTTATGAAAATATTTTCTCTTTCTTTGAGCCAAATGATTATCTCTTTGATTCTTTCGTGTCATCCACACATTGTAGTGAAAAAGAAAAAGAAATCAAAATAGTGAGTGAAAAAGAAAATGAAGAAAAGAAAATTGAAAAAGAAATTGAGATTGAGAAAAAAATTGAAAAAGAAAAAGATGTTGAAGAAGAAACGAGAGAAAATGAAGATAGTGAGCGAGAACAAGAAAAGGAGAACAAAATTTTAACTAACCCCCGTGATGTTTGTTTTTGTTCTGTTCCTTCTTTTCAGGTTCCGACAAATCTCTGTGACGAATATCAACTTCAATATCTTCCTAACGAGCGACGTTTTTGCATGACCAAAAAAGGTAAGGATGAAGTTGAAATCAAACCACACGAGCTTGAAGGTAAGCGAGGTAAGGAAGTTTTAAAAACCGAGTCATGGCCATCAAGTTTGAAAGTTGTTGAAAATGACTTTGTTTTAAAAAAATTCTCTTATTTTCATTCGATTAATTTCTATTCTTTCAATGTGGTTGATGTTGTTCGGTACGAATGACAAACTAAAGATTTGGTTTTGCATGATGTCGAGTTTTCACGAAAAGCGATTCAATTTTTCAAATATGATAATTTTGTGCATCCATTATTGTCATGTGACAATCCATGAATTTGTGCAAGTTTGATTTGATGAATATAAAGAGATTTGAATGTTTGTTTCTATGGACACGAAAACCCTTTTGGTTTGACATGTTTGATTTACTAAAACACTTTGGCGTAAGTAATCAAACTCGTGTGTTCAAACCTGGAATTTATTATTTTAGGTTGATATGTGCGGAACTTAAGCATCCTAAATTTTATGTGACAAATTTATGTCTGTTTGATGTTTGGCCTCTGAAATTTAAAGACTCTGTTTATAATTTAAAATTGTTCTTTGATCATTTTATGTGGCTGTACATGAAATTCATTTTTCATTTCGAAAAGGTAAGATCAACTCATGTTTTTGAACCTGGTATCGTTACATATGTTCAATATGTGAATAGTGTTTTAGCCTGTTCCTTTGAGTTCAACTTCTATGGAGACATTACCCTCTTTCAGCATTATGAACCCAACACTTCGAAAAGTGCAAGTTGCCTTTGTGTTTACCCTTCGTTTCAGGTTTTTCAAGGATTGTGTAATGAGCTTCGACTTCAATACCTTCTCAAGGAGAAAAGGTTCACTTTGATTGAAAAAGGTAAAATTGATTCTCAATTTTCCACTCCTAAAGGTGAGTCAGGTATGAATTCTGATGTTATGCGACCATCTTTTCTTAAGTCGAATGTAACTAAAATTTTTGAAGACACCTTGATTGCTGAAAATCGCTTGAATCCTGTTGTGGTTAATTATTTGATTTTGCTTGATGATGATAAATCCATTTTGAGTAATGATAAGACGATTTTTCTCTTTGGAAAATGTGATGAATTCATTGTTGAGAACATAACCAAACGACAATTGCAAGTGCCAAACATGCGAAATCATGAATCATATGAAACTTTTCATTTGTGTGTTTGTGATGAAGATTTAAATTTCTTGTTCCATTACTCGCATTCCATTTACTTGAACAATGACTTGTGGAAGCAAACTGAAAGGTTCGAATGCTTAAAAACATATTTGTCTTTGTCTCGACCATTTGATGAGTTATGGATATGGAAGGAGTTTTGTCCATATGATTGTAAGAATGATGTTTTAAGTTTGCCTTTTTACATAACTCATACTTGTCTTGTTATGACCATGCATGATCCACATAGTTGTTCTGATCATTTCTTGATGATTAATGGTTGTCTATTTTCATTGATTCATTTGCCATCTCTAATGCCGAATATTGTGAGTTCTTTTGCAAAGGCTTATGAACGACTAATTGTTCCATTCATTCAAGGAGAGTTGCATAAGACGGATTATTTTCTAGAGAACAAACAGCTCGACTTGAGGACAAGTCGTTTTGAAGAAGGGGGGAATGATGTGACCACGTCCCAAGCACCACCAAGCTTGAATCTTGTTTCCCTCGAGCTCCCAAAGGGACCAATGACTCGAGTACATCCACATGTGGGAACCCAATTAATGAGGATTCATGAACATTTCTGGTTCAATGTATGTTCGGGTACATGCATGACTACCTACAACAAATGGTTGCCTTAAAAATGATGCATGAATGATTCAATACAATGAATGGAAGAGTGCATGAATATCCACCTACATGCATCGGTTGCTGACCATTGAATTTCCTATGCACCTATTCGGCCAAAAGACATCTTTTGAAGTGTCCATTCACACCTTGGCCGAATCTAGACAAAGCTATTGGCATCCCATGCATTCATCAGCCCTCAAGTACATTTCCTTACTCATGAAGTTGGCCATTGAACATCCATACAGCCGAATTTGGACATCACTTTTAATGGATACATTTCTAGATTAGTTTAATTCAATTAAAGCCGAATTTACTTAGTCTATTTGGCTATCTAATGTAATCTATAAATAGTTCTTTTCTCTTTGTAAAAAAGGTTACAGAATTTGATCAATTAAACTTAATAGAACTTTTGTTCTTGTGAGGTTACCTCCTCTCTTCTTTCGTTCGAGTCTCGAAGCGACTTATCTAGCTTGCTAGTGGTGTCAATCCGAACTCCATTGAACTTATCACCGAATCGGTGTGGCGTTCAACCATCTTCCTATACCTTTGGTTCTTACCTCCATATAGGTATTGGGTCAAGGTTCGCTTCTATCCTTCCACAAATTTCACCTTAAGCAATATAAGACTCGGGCAATACTTTTTAGTATTGAACATTCTTGACATTTAAGTTTTATTTTCCATCTCCATCAATTACCTTTTTCTAACCTACCTTGTTTCTATTCTAAACCGAATTTATCAACACCAAACCACTCATCTAAACCCTCTCAAAGCTTCCGCAACCCTTAGCCTAAATCACCCAAGTTTGACAACTCCAACTACTCCTCGTAGACGATCGGGCAACTTTGTGAAATGACTCGATTAATCTGGGCCGGATCACATCACTATTGATGGCATTTTAGCTCCCAAACAATTCATTCAATTTTTCTATTGAATCAAGGCATCTAGAAGCTGCCCCTTACCATTCTCCATGCACAAGAAACTTCAAGGAAGCTTCATTAAAAATTCTGGAATTTTCAGCAACCATTTAGCTACCTTAAGAGCCTATTCGGCTATCCCTTGCATTCACTATAAATTGTGGCTTGTGTTACTTTGAAAATAACTTTTTTAGACTTTTGTTAATGTTATGCTGCCGAATTTGTTAGGCAAAACTTTTTCTCAAATTTCGTTCAAAGATTCGATTGGCTTCCTAGCGTCTAGTGTGTTAACCGTTGTTCTTTGTCGAAACCGAACTTATCACTACTCGTAGTGTGGCGTTCAAACATACCGAGGTTCCTATCTTGTTAGATAGTGGGTCGAGGTTTTCATTTACCAATTCCAAACCGAACTAAAAGAGCTTATAAACAACGGGTCGATACCAAATCGGTATTGGTTCTTGTTTGCACTTTTTGTTCAACCCCATTTCTCCATTTACCAATTGTACCTAAACCGACTATTCCATTCGAACCATTTCTTAATACCATTTCGTTCTTACCCTTCATTCCATTACGTCCTTTTCTTCAATTCCCCCTTACCTAATTGAACCAATTCATTCATCCATACCTATTCGGACTCCAAACCCGAACTTTCAAATTCTTCTTACCTATTCTAATTCGAACTCAAAACCAATATCCTTCCTTCCTTCATCCGACCTTTTCAATTAAGCCTAACGTAACTTCTTGTTGACAATCGGGCACACTAATACGACTCGACTCTTCCGAGGCAGATCGTATCATCTGGTATCAGAACTACTAAAACGAGAAGTTCGTGCGACAAAATCATTCACGAGCTAGTCCAAGTGTACGCAAGTAAGTAGGATCCAAAAAAAAGTATAGAAAAAAAAATTTCGTATACCGAAGTTTTCTCATTTTGATTGGTTTGTTGCTGTTATTATAAAAGCTAAAATCTACGCAGCCGAAGAAAAAAAAATCGTGTACAAAAGTGCTTCTATTGTATTTAGTTTGCTGATATAGTACAAAAAAAAAGTTATACAAGTTTGAAAAAAAATTTCCGAAAAAAAATCGAAAAAAAGTGATTTATGCAATTCAATTGTTAGTTGATCGTCAAGCTTTGATTTGATATAGTTTCCGATCCATCTTTTATCCTACTCTTCCTAATACGCCACACTTTTAACCCAATTCCCTATTCTTTCAGCCTACCCGAAACCGAATACATCAATCACTTGTTACCCCTTTTGAACCGACCACCTAGACCAAGGACTAAGCCTTAACGAATCTGCTTACGAAATCACGAGAAAAGGTTAAGAGAGGTAAAAGGCACGAGAGTTGTAAGTGCAATAGAGTGGAGGTAAAAGTCTAATC
>NW_024403194.1:0-21296 GCF_007990345.1 Gossypium hirsutum | reverse complement strand
TTTAGTATCAAAGATGAATAACCAATTTTCGTATATGTTCATTTGATGGTATTTTTACAAACAACAGTTGGTTGTATGTTGCATATTGCCATCAAATAGGAATGAGGTTAACAACAATGTCAAAGTCGAAGATATGAAACAAAAAAATTATTGCGAAAATTGTTTGATGTTGGGGGGAGGATGGATGTCTAGGTTATTCTACAAATTTCTAGTTTTGTCAAATTTCGTGCAAATATAGGGAGATTGAACTTGTAGATAATGATATGTGGAGACTATGATCGCACTTTATTACTCACCCGAGAATGTTGAACCAATTGAGTTGTTTGTTGAGTTAGCAGATGTTGAGTCGGTTCAAAATGTCACTCCGTTAAATCTAGTCACCTTGAGTCAAGAGGCTAGAGAATGACAGAGGTCGTTGTTGGATAATGTTATATGTCCCTTTTCGCTCGAGTGAAACTCAAATGCACGACAGTGTGATGAATACCAGCAAATGACTTGGGGCCACGATGTTGAGCATAAATGTCTTAATGCTACACATGGCAGTCTGAAGGTTCTCGTAAATAGCCGCTAATGACTATATACCTGCTTCTAAATAGGTGGCAGCAGATTCCAAATCAAAAGAGTTGTTCGTAGGTCAACAATGAGCAAACATAAGAATGAGTATTTACCATCAAGAAGTATAGTAGAATGTTACATCCGGAATGTTAAAGGTTGGTATAACGGGATTAAAGTATTTAATTAGAAATTTTCGTTTAAGTGGATCCTAGTTATTATGAGAATCGGCAGTCTGATTGGTAAATAATAAAATTAGTTTAGTCACGTTACATTAGAACTAGGGTTTTCTTTTAGGGGAAACATATGATTAAGGGATTAATAGTACTGCATACTTGGATGGCATTGTGAGATTATATAAGGGGGATTTTTTTTTGGAATTCTTTTCTTTCTTCATCTTTTTCTGGTTCATTTTATAAGAAGGAAATTAAGGCGATTTGCATAAAGGGAATAATTTAGAGTGTTAGTATAAATAATTGAGAACTTAGAAATCTGATAATCTTTCTAACTCTACTACTTTCATTTAAGAAAAAGAAGAAGATAGGATCAGCATAATTTTTGATTGTGATGATTAAGTCGTAGCTAACATTATAACTCCTCTGCAATGAATATGAATTAGGTTTCTTACCTACGTACATCTTCGTTTGATATTACAAGCTGATATGTTTATCTAACCAAAAAAAGAAGCAGTTCAAGTGATAAAGAGAAGGCTAAGCAGTGTAAGTTGTTCAACACCGGGTATTTGTTGGTGAGTTTCTAACTCAATCTTTGTGGTTGTTTATATTATAAGTTTTGTGTTACATGTGTTTGACTCATGTTCTGATTGTGAGTGATTATTAGGTTGTTGTACGGGTGAAGTAAGCAAAGTGATGATTATAGATGCATGTTTAATTGTATTTTAGTTTGTTGTTTTGTTAAACTTTCACAGTAAAATAATTATGAAGAAGTTATCATGAAATATGCTAATTATATGTTTGGCATGATCTAAATGATGATATGCGGAGTACGGAGGGATGTTTGGCGGATAAAAGATAAAGAAATGTCACGTTGTGCACTCTGTGCCATGTGATATTGATTTACGGAGGTTCAGGCAGATTGTATAGAGAATAATATGCATGTATTCGGCTTGAGGAGTTCGGTTGGACTATACGGAGATATATACGCCAAGTAATGAAACCTTGGAAGGGTTCTATATAAGTAAAGACCTTACGAAGTCTAGGGCTTAAGCCTCATGTGTTAAGCAGTATATGGTCATGGCATATGTAAGTTATGAAAGCCCGGTCGAACTTGTTCTTTAAGTTTATGTCAAATTATATTGAGATTCGCCAACAAAGTCACGAAAAGTTTGCATATATGAATCGCTATGATCAAAGTTCTTTTATGAATTTGCTAGTCATAAGTTCTCTATAATCCGTCTGTTTGAATCTGTTTTATCCATGAAGTTTCTCATGAATTTCATGTATGAGTTTGCCATACCTATGAATCATCTTCAATAAATCGCATGTATGAGTCTGCCATATCCATGAATCTTCTTTTTGCAGTATGAATCTGCATATAAGAGTTTGCATCTAGCAATCCGCATGAGAGTCCGCAATAATGTATGCCAGTCAGTTATACTGAGAGCGTGGGCGCAATTATTACTTCAATTTTTGATAAGCATTAGTGCCAAATTGGGTGTGGTTGATCTATGTATCCGTTCGAGTCCTGTTAGTAATAGGAAATAATATATATACATATAGTTGCGAATTGGTTGAATGATGATTGGAATTGATTATATGCTACTAAGTGATTACAAGCACTTATATATGACATTAAATGTCGAGGTATGTAAAAGATTACATAAAATGAATAACGAGTCAGAAAGTCAATTCAATAAGGTTTGGGGATGAATCATTCACTTGGTAATGAAAGGTTGCATGATTATTGTTATAAGTAGGTATTTATGTAATTCATAAGCATTGAAATTTGGTATGCAATGACTATGTCATGTGTTAATTTGTTTTGAATTATAGAAATACCACTGAACTTTATCGCTTAGCATATGATTTTTTTTCATGCGCAGGTTAGGTACAAATCGAAATCTTGAGCATCGACTTTACATTCAGTCAAATCCGACTTAACAATGTTAAACCTCTTTTTAATAAATGGCAGTACCTAGCAAATCATTTGGTGTTTGTTATATTTAATGATGTTGAATTTTAATGTTGGCATTAGATTTATCATATAAATGCAAAGTTAGTATGTGAATTATTGTATGGTTTTGTAAGTATAAAATATGCCTTTGTAACGGTATTGAGGATAGCATGTATGTATATATATTTGAATGAAATGTGTTAGATAGATAGCTTATTGGTTTTAAGGCATAGGCATATGATGAATCATGTATTAATATGCTTGAATTGATATTTGAGGATATGTAAATTGTCTGCCTATGAGATGATGTGTATAGAGAATGTTTGGAAAAATTGTAGATTGATTTCAATAGGAATTGCAAAAACAGTATAACATTGCAACGTTGTACAAACGTTGTGCACGAGAAATGACTTATAATGTTATAATGAGACGGAACCTCGTCGTTTCGACAAGGCCAACACAATAAGCGACATCACGCGTTAAGTGGTTGACGCCGTAACGTACAAAATTTGGTGACATCCAACGTGAAAAGGATGACATCATGATGTCAACCCTATATTTTGAATTCTTATATAGGTCATATTCTACCTCTATAGCTTTATGATTTCATAAATTCGTGTAGACCAGAAATGATTGTATTCGTATTAAATACATGTTTGTTTAATTTAATTATCTAATAGTATAATTTTAATTGTAAATGATCGTTGTTCTTCGACAACTAATTTGACATCCTTAGCTCAAACCCGACGATCAGATCGGGTATGAGGTGTTACAAAAGTTTTACTAATGCAATTAGTTCAGGTTTAATCCATTATATGCATGTTTTTATTGGTTTTTTAATAAATAACTAAAGTACCATTGGATAATATAACTCATTTTAACTACGAAAGGACATGTCTGTAATTTTCCTGTAACCTCCCCAATTCGACCTAGATGTTAGGCCTGAATTCGGAAGACTACATAGCCACCGAAATGGCCTACTAAGCTACCGAAGTTTATAAATAGTAATTTTAAACATTGTTATTTTAGAAGAAAACTTAGCCTACTTTCAGAAAAAAACTCATGAATTAACAAACCCGATTAAATTTAACAGTGATTACCTTTGAAAACTCAACTAATTCTAATTTGTTTATTACTCACAATTTAATTATAACCTAGCAGCGAAAATAATATCTATTATATTTTAATAAAAATCAAGTTTGTGCATAATTAATTAATATCCATTTCAATATCCTAAAATCAAATTAAATTTTGTGCATGCTATAAAACTCAAATCCTATGTTCCATACCACAATTCAAAAATAAAACAATTCAGTCTCTGAATAACAAATATCTAAAAATGAATCTGGCATGATATAAAAAAACAATCTGAGTCGAGACCCTTCGAATGTCGTGTCGCCTCCTAACTAGTGGGTTATCTGTAGAGATGGAATAAAAGGGAGTGAGCTATGAAGCTCAATGTGAGTTCAATCCCAAGAAATCGATGCCCGATTGATAAACATTCTAATACAACACATAGAATGATCACAACAATTATCAACTCAGAGCATCGGTTTTAGGAATCAACCCTCAATGTAATATCTTAGAGTTCACAATTTATGTATGCACGTGTCTGTGAATGACAATGCAATTGCAGTATATCAAAGAAAGATCCTACCCACTCTGCTACACACCACATAGGAGTTTCCCTGACTCCAGCAACCTTTACACCTGGTTGTGGTTTAACCACCATGATTGCAGATAACTACCAATGCTATGAGCACACAACAAAATTTGTAGATGAGAACAACCACTAGGTTGTGGTACACAACAAAAATCGTAGATAAAATCTGTTGCTGATTGTGGATGCACGACATGTTTGCAGGTAAAGCTGTCAATGGGTTGTGAATGCACAATATATTGCAGTTAAAGGAAAATATTGCCAATGGTTGTGGTGCTCAGTAAGTTTGCAGATAGACAGTCGATAGCTATGGTTTGGACAACAATTTGTAGATAAATTGTCAATGCTTCCTCCGTACATCTGTCCCACCCCATTCAATGCAATATGGCATGCTTTTAACAGACCAATACGGTAACAATTAATATGCTTATAACATATCAAATATGCTTATACGAATCAATGTGTAACAATTAATATGTTTGTAAAAATCAATACAAGAGCAAAGACACGCTCATAATGTGTGCGGTTAACGATATCATACAAATGCTACACATACACTCATAATACAGATGAATTAGGCATATATTATTCACATATCATGCATATATAATAATTCAGTCATTTAGATCATGCATTCGAATACTCATATTATCAAGGGTTTAATTTAAATAAGTAAAACTCTAAAAATAATTCGGGGACTATTTTGGGACTAAACTGAAGAATCATAAATTCTAGGCAAAATTGTAAAACAGAAGTCACACGACCATGTGGCAGGTCGTGTGAGGTGTTATAGGTCATGTGGAAGGGTTACACTATTGTGTAACAAACTGTAGCCATGTGGAAATTGCAAAAATTAACCTGCAGGGAAGACACAGTCGTGTGGAAGGTTCTTAGCCGTGTGGTTCACAAACTAGCCTAAGGTTTCTAGTATACATAGTTGTGTGGTCCATATGCCCATGTGGCAGACCGTGTGGCCCTAATCCTAGACATGGTTTGCCCTAATTCACTTGGTAAAGACACACACCTTTCACTAGGAGCCTGATCGACGTTCCTTACGATCAATTTGATCCGATGCACTTAAAACAAGTTCTTAAATAATATTTATACAAGATTTAATGCTTTATTTCAAGATTTATCAAGATCAATGGAAGTTATGACAAGAATTGTAAAAGATTGATTCAATTGAATGGATATTTTAGTTTTATATAGAAGTATTACAAAAATTCGAGATCTAATCTTTGAAACGAGATGTACTTATTGTTTCTTGGAAAAGATCGGGATTTTATTGACAATATTCTAAAATAAATGGAAAGAACGATCAATAGAGGATGTTTTAATCCGGGAAAGCAAAATACTCAGCAGCAAAACTAAATACCTAGGGTTGGGAACCCTAGGGGACTGCATGGTAATTTACTCTTGCTACTAAAGTAAAAGGAAATGGAGGAGGATTTGGGCAACTCAAATTTGGGTATGCAAGGGGAAACAAGCATGTTAACCATTAGACTTTTAGTTTTTGCTCCTAATAATATTTATTTTAGTGTAGTTTTTATCCTATGTTACTGAAAATAAAAGAAAAAGAAATGACAAAGGAATGACTTGAACCTAAAGTCTCTAAAGAGTGCACTAACTACTTAATCATCAAGCCTATTCATTTCTTAGTTAATTACTTCAATTAACCCCTTATATTTTGGGGTGTGACATTTCCTAACCTAATAGTAAGTATAGATATACAAATGATGAAAATAATAAAGTGTGTATAATAAAATTAAAATGTACAAATACATTAAATAAAGCTTTAGTAAGTTTAAGGTGTTATTATATAATTGATTCAAGTTCAAATTCTATTTTATGTACATTTTTATTGGTTTTTAAATAAAAAGATTAAAGTACGCACGATAATATAATTTATTTTAATTACTAAAAGCATCTCTGTAATTTTCCTAACTCAGTCACTTTTATTGGATCACCAACTCAGCCAAGAATTTAAATAATAATATAGATATATACAAATATTTACTAATTAAAGATAATTTAACTTCTTAAAATATTAGCAATAATATTAAAAATATATTTAAATATTCTCAATCTCGATCTTATTGTCACCATCTTTGATATGATCTTTCGATCAATCTATTATCCTTATTATAATTTTCGGTGGTCTTGTTTATCAACTTATTTAAGATCTTCAAACTTTGTTGAAGTATGATTAAGCAT
The DNA here is from genome assembly GCF_007990345.1 of Gossypium hirsutum. Taxonomy (NCBI): domain Eukaryota; kingdom Viridiplantae; phylum Streptophyta; class Magnoliopsida; order Malvales; family Malvaceae; genus Gossypium; species Gossypium hirsutum. The sequence goes on along the minus strand of NW_024403194.1, from coordinate 14,737 downwards.
CACAACTTAGACTTTGATTCCTTAATAGTTAAAGTTTTTAAAAATAAATTAATAAAATTGCATTTAAAAAAATCATGAATTAACCTATCAATGAATAAACTATTTCTTTTATCTCTTTTTTGTTTGGAGTCATTTTTATTTGATATGGCTCAATATTTCTTTTCTATCGAGATACTTCTAACATATTAATGTTAACAATAAACTTAATAATAATACTATAATTAATTTTTTATTATTATTTTTAGATGTTATTTGAAAGCGTTGAATGTTAATGTGTCTATTCTAATGCTAAACTTAATTTTAATTGATATATAATTTAAAATATAATATATTTTATCACTAAAAATAATAATCATTAATTAATAATTAATAATTAATTTTCATAAGAGTCCTTTTAAGTGCTATAAGTGTTGCTATTTGAATTTATTATTTTATTTAAAATTATTATTAATATCAATTTAATAATATAATAATATAATAATTGTCTATAGAAAGTTTCTCTCGAACTTGTGATTTTATATATATTAACTTTTTATATCATGTGTTGCATATAATATACATATTTAATTATTTTTAATAACATATTTTTATTTACATAATTATGAATGTAATCATTATTAAAAGATAACATATAAACAATCCAAAATATTGTATCTGTATAATTTTTTAAAATTAACATGTTGGATATTCATAGTTTCTACTCTTCAATATTTATTAATTTGATCTCTGAAAAATCAATGTAAATAAATTATAATTATAAATATTTATTATGCTATGATACACAATGCTATAATTATGAGTAAGGTTAGAAGGCTAGTAAAAACATATTAATTATTAAATTTCATGTCAAACGTTATTATTTAATTAAATTTAAGCAATTATCCATAAAGAATCATAATTAAATTAATTTTTTAAATAATTAAATTAAAAAAAATTCAAATTTCTAAAATCATATAAATTATATTATATTATGACAAATTAAAACATTGGACTTTCTAAAAAAAAAATACTAATATATTATGAAAAATTTAATCCTTTTAGTCATCATCTTCTTCTTCAATCTATCATTTTCGTCATTTGTTAATTCAACAATGATTTTTATTTGTTAATTTGTTTAATTTCAATTGCGGTTATTTACATTTTGGCTTTTGTTCCTTCATTCAATGTCATCAAATAATAAAAGTTTTATAAATATCAAAATAAAATAAAATAAAATAAAATAATAAAAATCGAATATATCAATAATAATGAAATTTTATTTCATTTTTTTGTGATGAAAAAACCTTATCAAATAATACTAATCACGAATGAAATGTATTGCTAATGCACCTACTATTAGTATTAAATGTTGTTTTTAATTTTTATAAACTATAACACTGATAATGAAAATTAACTAATAAGATGATTAAATTATTTTATATTTTATAGAGAAGAACTTGATTAAAAATTATAATTATTGTTTTATATTAATAATCATTTATCATATTTATTTGAGAAATAATGTGAAAGTAGAAACTGCATGCAGAATTAAAGTACTTTCATTATTATCATACAGTAATTAATAATATATGTAATATTTATGTATAATTTATTTAAGGGTTTTTATTATTTTTATTTTATTCATTTAGATTAATGACTCCATAGTTAATTAATATTACTTTTTTTAATATTATAAAATAATTAGTAATATATTAACAATTATCATTCTAATGTATATTTATTAGCGTAAACTACAAAATAGTCACTTTTGTTTGCCTCAGATTACATTTTAGTCACTTATGTTTGAAATGTTACGTTTTAGTCACTTATATTATTATTTTGTTACGAAGTGATCACTCTTCCGTTAAGTTTCGTTATCTCCCTAACAGTAATCCTACGTGACAGTCCAACTAGATTTTAAGTGCCAACTTGGATTTCCTAATGGGATGAGAATAGATTTTTAATTAAATAAATTTAATTAATTAAAAAATTTAAACCCTAAATCTTAGTTAAAAAACCGTTCATCTCCCCCCTTTTTTAGTTTTCTTTTTAGTTGACTAAGAAAGCTATTATCATCAGAATTTTTTATTCACGTACAAAAACAAAAGAGGATTCAATGGAGGGTCCATGTATGTCTTCTTCACCGATAAATTTATGTTCTAAGACTTAAATCAAGTGGTTGTCGACAAATAAGAAGATGATAATCGTTTTTGTTCCTAATCATTGTATTTTCCAATTCTTCAAGTTCTTGAATAATTGGTTTCTCAATCCAATTTTTTCTGATCTGAATCGGCTTGTTTGTTCATAAACCCTTTGTGGGTATCCATTTTCTGCTACTTAATACGCTTCTTTTAGTTGTTAATATTGACTATTTTAAGTTGAAATTTTGTGGGAACTCATATTTTTCCGAGTAATCATACAGTTAACCCTGCAAATGATATTCATATCCTTAGTAAAATTCAAAATTATACTCGCGCGAAACTCAAGGCTGGCCATGGATCCTATCATTCAAGCTAACATCTCAGCATGATCTGATTTGCAAGGCCCATTATACTATCTGCTGTTATATCCAAATAACAAGATTATGTCATGTATCTTTTTATTTTTCAGTCTTCAAGCAAGTGATCAGAATACCATTTGAAATTTGTTGAACTAGAGATTTATCGATAACTAATACCATAGCTTAACTTCATTGTGACAACTTACAACCAATGATTGCCAATAGTATACCTGATTATCCATGCAGGCTCGGAGGCAATGTTTGCTAATCTTGGTCACACTACACCAAACAGGCTTTTAGCGGCGCTTTTTTAGGGCTATAGCGGCGTTTTTTAGCGCCGCAAAGAACGCCGCTAATGACTGCGTCGGTAACTTTAGCGGCGCTTTTTACAATAAACGCCGCTATAGACAATGGTCTTTAGCGGCGCTTATAAATAAACGCTGCTATAGACCATGGTCTTTAGCGGCGCTTTTGCAGAAAATGCCGCTATAGACCTACATCTTTAGCTGCGCTTCTGCATCAAACGCCGCTATAGACCATGGTCTTTAGCGGCGCTTTTGCATCAAACGCCGTTATAGACCGTTATCTTTCGCGGTGCTTTTGCATCAAATGCCGCTATAGACCGTGGTCTTTCGCGGCGCTTAACCTTAAAACGCCGCTATAGACCTGGTTCTTTAGCAGCGCTTTTCCATAAAACGCCACGATAGACCTGGTTCTTTAGCGGCACTTTTCCATAAACGCCGCTATAGACCTTATTCTTTTAGCGGCGCTTAAAAAAACGCCGCTATAGCTCATGGTTTTTAGAGGCACTTTTATAAAAACGCCACTAATTTTGGCAGATTTGAATATATTTTTATTTTTTTAGCCCCCCTCCTGTAAAACAAATCAGAAGAAACCAATCTAACCAACCAAATCTAACCAAATCTATATAATATTTAAAATAAATGTCAATAAATAAAATAAAATTCGTATTATTCTGACAAAAATTGTAAAAGTTAAAATGATAATACCAAAGTCAAAATTGAAGTATATTTAAACGATAGTCTAAAACGACGGCGGTTGCGACTGCTGAACATCTTCATCATATTCTGAAGCTGCTGCTGGAGTTCATCGAACTTTTTAAGCTGTTCTGCTTCCCTCGCTGCAGCCTCTACTTCCCTCGTTACAGCCACTGCTTCTCTCGCTGCCGCATCTTCTTTAAGCTACTGCTGGAGTTGTTCATACTTTTATTGAACCTTAGCTTCTCTTACCGTTGCCTCTGCTTCTCTCGCTGCCGCATCTGCCTTAAGTTGTAGCTGGAGTTCTTCATATCTTTTTTGAACCTCAGCTTCTCTCGATGTTGCCTCCGCTTTAAGTTATGTAATTTGCTCACTCGTTGCCGCTTGCATCTGAGATATCTAGTCTCTTAACCTCTGAACTTCAGCTTGAGCCTGACTCCCTGAATGCATGTATTGTTGCGAGCTGGATCCAAAATATTGGGATGGGTTAACAAAAGATCCTTGAAATCGAACCCGACCATACCTTTCAGGACCCAAAACTTCAGTGATAATCCGGTTATCAATGTCGTCAATATGAACAGAACTATCACTGGAAGCAATCGCTTCGTACTCCGCCTTTTTATCCTTCAGTTTTTCCTAAAAATAAATCACATAGTTAAGAACGCAACATATATTAACAAAAAAATGCAACATAACTTAACAATATTTTCATTACAAGAAATGAAATAAACCATTAGAAAATAAACAGTATAAATAATTAAAACAAGTCAATTGTATTAAGCAAACGTACCATAATTTCTGCAGCTTCAGGAGTCATAGGGTTTCCATCTTTCTTCCTATGTGTAATGTCAAAAAGTTGAAGGCGTCTAATTTTTTGACCCGACAACACTTCTTACAATACAATAGTAAAAATATTATTTGATAGAAAGTAACAAATATCTGCCAGTATTAAAAATTCAAAATACCTCGGCCTGAGCTACACACGCAAAACTTCTCGACCCAGCTGTGTGCGTGAATTTTTGTTTCTGCCTACTACTTGTTCTAACTCGTTCACGATCCTACGTTATGAAATTATTAGTACGTTAATTAGTAAATACTATAAACCAAAATAATTACAAGATTTTTGTAGTAACACATACCTCTCCTTTCTTCGAAGTCCAAAATCTAACGACCTCTTCCCACTGGTACCTCAGCATTCCCGGCGGGACATTTTGTAATCTCTCGTCCAGTGTTGTTTTTGTCTTAAAATAGTCTTTCTTTAAATTGCTCTTATGGTCTCTCCATCTTTTTCCCAATTCCTTCTTTACATAAGCATCGGAGACCTCTAGAGCAAATCTCCCCTACAAAAAACACAACTTAAGAAAGTAAATGTAACGAAACTTAAACCCAAGTATTATAAATGATATACACATTTTGTTACCTTAATGTTATCGAGAGCTTGGTTCTTGTTACTCTCGGGCACTTTATGCCATGACTCGAAGTTAATTGGCAACATATTTGCATTCCGTGCTAGAATGCCTATGTATCCTGCTAAAAGGCGAGCTTCTGATCCAACAGGCTGACCAAAGCTATTACTGGATACTTGGACACGCTCGATTGGATCTAGATCGTATAAATCCCTCAGTAGCGTACGTCCGCGAACTCTCCGCGTCCCACCAGTTTTAGTTGGAAAATAAAGTATTGTAATATAAGAAATTAATAAAATAAAATAAATAATAAGTCAACACACATGTAAATTAAATTTTAAATTACTTTGAGCTTCTATAGGTTCCTCAGGTGTAACCGGAACATTCGAAGATCCAATAGCAGTCTGTTGTTCAGTGCTGTTTGTATCCACCGAGTCTGGAGCACCTTGAACAATGCGGTGCGCTTGCACAGGTCTTCCAGGCATTTTATCTGAAATACAAATAAATTAGTTAAAAACTTAATATACAATTACAATAATAATATGTTCGTCCATATAATTAAATAATCGTGAAAGCTTACTATATTATAATCCATAAATATCTTCGTTCGTATCCTGGCGGACCATTGACTGTGTGTACTAGTACTAGGGATGTTTTCGTTTAAGTTTTGTTCTGGAAATGGCAAAGTTTGTGTTCTTTCGTCAATGCCATCTCTACTTCCACTGCCCATGTCAAACAAGTCCCTAAGGATGTTACGGAGTACAACGTACCAACCCTCATCAATTGGATCTTTTGAGTAAAAAACTTGTTTGACTTGAGAAGAAAATACGTACGACTCATCAATCAATTGTTGTCCTGTATGAATCAATCGAGTGAAGTTCACCATTGTGAAACCAAATTGATCTTGCTTAATTCCACGACCAGTATTAACATCGGCCCAATCACCTCGAAATAAGACAACTTTTCATTTTCCGTAGTAATCCAACTCAATTATATCAATAAGAAGTCTGAAATATTCTACATTTCCCTCGACAGGATTGTTGTCCCTAGCACTAGCATAACTAGTAATTGAGGAATTAACAACTATTCCACAATTTTGCGTTCTCCTCAATCTCTCGCGATGTTTTGTATGAAATCTGAATCCGTTTATGAGGAACGCACTATATCTTTTAACCACCCGATTTGGACCTTGGGAAAGCCATTTAACTTCGTCGGTCACGTTTTTCCCACTCCAAACCTATTGTATGAAAAGTTAACTAAGTTGATAAAAATTTTATGAGAAAAGATTATAATTTTATGTCGATGAATACTAGTACAATTGCATACCGTTTGGGTTAACCATTCATGGAAAGATTCTGTGAACAACTTATTGATATCTCGAAGTTGTGTTCTTCGGGAGCGCGAACGAGATCTCAGTATTTGTTTGTACTCACTATGTAAAAATATGTTCCTCTTGTTAGAAGATAAACAATTTAAAGGTGATGAATATTTATCAAATTTCTAGAACTTACTTGCGTAGAGGTTCCATTGATTCGTGGTGAAACAGAACATACCGATGTGCTTGTACCCACGAAAAATCATCTAATTCTGCAATTTCCACTTTACCGATTGGTTCTCCAAAACTTTGGAACAAATAAGTATCGGCCAAGTTATGATCCGTGAGTCCAGCATTTCTATTTGGTCTGCTCAACCTTGTTTCGACATCATCCAAATATCGCGAACAGAAGGTCATACATTCCTCTGCTAAGTAGGCTTCAGCAATCGATCCTTATGGATAACGCTTGTTGCGGCAGTAAGACTTTAATTTGGATAGGAACCTAAACACGATATGCAACATTATGAAAAGTTGTACTTAAAGGCATATAGGGTTTAGGGAAGGAGAGTTTTTAAAATAAATTAACACCTTTCTATGGGATACATCCATCGGTAGAAAACGGGTCCGCAAAGAATTGCTTCTCCGGGAGATGGATTATCAAGTGAACCATAATAGTGAAGAAGGAAGGTGGAAAGATTTTCTCCATGTTGCATAAAGTCAATGCGGCTCTATCCTGTACCTTCTGAAGTTTTTGAACATCCAAAACTTTGCCACAAATGGCTTTCATTATATTAGATAGTTCAATTATACAAGACGCCACCTTCTTCGACATACAACATCGTAGAGCAACTGGCAGTAAATCTTACATCAAGATGTGATAGTCATGTGATTTTAGCGAATACAGTCTTCGATCTTTAACACCAACACATCGAGATATATTTGATGCATATGTATCTGGAACCTTTATATCCTTCAACACCATACAGAACACTTCTTTCTCTGTCCTCGACATCGAAAAAATTGAAGGCGGCAACCGATATTTCCCATTAGGAAGTGGATTAGGATGAAGATCAGGTCGAATTCTCATTTGAACTAAATCAAGTCGACTCTGAAGATTGTCTTTTGATTTTCCATCTACATTCAAAATTGTACCCACAATGTTCTCGCAGACATTTTTCTCAATGTGCATAACATCAAGATTGTGTCGTAAAAGCTGATGCCCCCAATAAGGCAACTCAAAAAATATACTTCTTTTTTTCCACAAGTCCGCCTCATTGGGATCATCCTCTTCATCGGAGTCATCATCAGCTTCATCATTTGATCTTCTATTTATTTGCGTGTTTGTCGGGTGGTTCATCTTTCCATAACTGAAATTTATATCTTTCAACATGAACAAGATATCAGATCCACTTGTCTGCGAAGGAGCTTCTCTGAACTCTTCGGTACCATTAAATACTGAACTCTGAAATCTAAATCTATGATTTTCCGATAACCACCGTCGATGCCCATGTAAGAGAACTTTTTCCCATTGTATAACCATTGCGAACATGTTTGTCCAGCACAACAAGGACACGCATAACGACCCTTTGTACTCCAACTGGATAAATTGGCATAAGCGGGGAAGTCATTAATGGTCCACATCAAAGCTGCACGTAATTTAAAGTTCTCCTTTCTCAGCACATCGTATGTCTCGACACCAGCCCATAATTGTTTTAACTCTTCAATAAGTGGCTGTAAATAAAGTCGATATCATTTTCGGGCCCTTTCTCCCCAGGGATAATCATAGATAAGATAAGAGAAGATTGCTTCATGCAAATCCACGGATGCAGATTGTAAGGAACAAGCACTACTGGCCAAGTACTGTACGCAGTCCTCATGATCTTGTAAGGATTAAATCCATCTGATGCTAGGCCAAGCCTCACACTCCTAGGATCGTTTACAAAGGTTGGAAATTTATTGTCGAATGATTTCCAAGCTAAAGAATCTGCCGGATGCCTTAATAATCCATCATCGGTTTGTCCATCATGGTGCCACGTCATTGACTCCGCTGTCTTCGACGACATGAAAAGCCTTTGAAGCCTTGGTATCAGCGGAAAATACCGCAAAATCTTGACCAACTTCGTTCTTGGTTGTGCATCATTTTCGTCGTCGTTCCATCTTCTGTGTTTCTATTTATCCAACGGGATTCGCCGCATACATGACAGCACTGTTGGTTTCTTCGATCGCCCCAATACAACATGCAGTCATTCTGGCAACTATGGATTTTGTTGTACCCAAGACCTAAGTCTTTTATCATTTTCTTCATATCTTTGCATGACTGAGGGATTTTTGCAAACGGAAACATTTCTTTCAAAAACTCTAGCAGCATTATCAAAGAGTTTCCGGTCCACCCTCCCAAACATTTTAACTGGAAAAGGCGAACGCAGAAAGCCATTTTGGAGAATTTTGACCCCTCATATAGTTCTTCGTTCATGTCATTAAGTAACGTGTAGAACTTCGCCGCTTCTCCATTCGGCTCTTCAGGAGGTACACTTGTTCCCAGTTCGGTAAAAGTACTTGCACCAACATTACAATCAGCAGATGGCACAAAGTCGACTGGGAGCGAATGCAAACCATGACTGTGCATATTAAATGCATCCCGCAACATACCTTCCATGTCATCCCCTCCAACGGACTGATGGTAAGATCTACCAGGATAAGAAACATCCATTGTTGACGAGGAAGTACTAGGCGGGCATTCTCCATGGAAAATCATTTTTTATAACCCCGAACAAACCCATCAACAATTAAATGCTCGTATACAACTTCACGATAATGCCAGTTTATGTTGACACACTTGTTACAGGGGCAAAGAATCATGTTCTCTTGGCTTGAATATTGAAATGCAAAATTCAGAAAAGTTTGTACTCCATTTCGATATTTGTTGCTTACCCTTGATAAATTCATCCAAGACCGGTCCATTTCTTAATTCTTGGAAGTCTGATTTTCAGCAGATATTACAAGGGTAAGTTTTTCACTTATAAGTATTATTTCACTATGTAAGTTAAGATATGATATATATTTATGTATTATGTCGTATTATGTAAGTTATATAACCCGTTAACAGTACCTTAAAATGGTATATGTTAATATTAGGCATGCTCTACACAACTAGACTAAACAACACTCAATAAAAATAAATACAAGATATTTATTTTCCTTGGTAGTTATTGCGGAGAACATGGGTTTTTATTTTGTTTTTTCTTAACAATATTTAAGAAAATCATTATTTTTAGATTTGTATCTAATTAGACCTCAATTTAAATAAAAAAAATATTTTTTTGAAATTTTAATTTTCAAACCCTACCTTACATTATAGCAAAAATGCTAGAAATAATGTCCATTGCATTTATCTTTCTTCACCGGAATCTTTTTCTAGCATCGGTAGAGGTTAGCGACTAAATAAGAATCTTCTTATTATTTTGATTAAAAGTAATAAACTAATTAGAACATACGAATATGACAAAATGCATAATAAATTTTTGCTAAATATTTTTATGTTTAATTTGGTTGGGATTTTATTGATTATAAAATGTTACCAAAATATTTAATCTACGTGACTAAAATTGTTTTGTTTTGATTAAAATAATGTAATTTTTAAAATTGTTAATACAATTAAAATTTTAAAATTGTTAATACAATTAAAATTATCTATTAAATTTACGTTCATTGCAATGCTTCTTTTTTGTTACATGATTATCATATCGATATTTTTTTAAAAAAATTTAAATGTTACTTAAACAAATTTAACACAAATTTAGTGGTGTTAACAATTGGAGTTAAATTTTTAAATTTTAAAAATAGAGAAATTAAATTCTTAAAAATAAAAGGCTTATATGTAAAGAAAACCATTAAGAAAATGCAAAAAATTGATTAACCCTTATATTAAATTTGCACTCAATTAAACTTTCCAATTAACGGTTTCTGTCACTAACTATATTGATAGTTAAAATAAATCAATGTACCAATTAGATGATATGTGGTGGTTTCTGTTTAATCTAATATTTTTCTTATAAAAGTATTAGAAAAATCAGAAAATTATAAAAGTAAAAATATTAATATTAAAAATGACACAAACTTTAAAAAATTATAAAAACTTATAAATATTATAAAATCTAATAAATTATAAAATTAACAAACCTTAATTAAAATTAACAAAGAAAGCAACTAGAATGAAACATGTGGCAAAGCAACATACAAGAGCAAGTAAATGTTAGCTAGCAGGTCTATTATTTAATTCAGAAACGTCCCCTTCTAAGTCGAGCCCATGCCATGATGCAGCATTTAATCACACAACACAATAAACATCACTTAAGTTTCTTAGCAATATGATGGTAAAAATATATTAGCACAGAACACACGTCAATGCTTTTCAACTTAATCTTGTATTAGCACAGAAGGAATCAGAAAGAAATTGTACCTAAATCCCTCACCTGCTAAACGATGCAGAAAACAGAAAAGGAAGCAATGAAATGGAATTGAATGAAACCCTAAACACAAACCCTATAAAATCAGTTCCTAACCAATGAAACCATTCAGAAAATAAATAAACATTCGAAGCATTACATTACCTTCAAAACGATGAACAAAAATTGAAGAGGAAGACCGAAACCCTATAAACAGAGTATATTTTTTTTAATGTCAGTTTCTCAGTACAATAACAGGGAAGGAAAAATAAAATTAACAAATTGGGGAAAACCCAATGTATACGGAGGCAAAATGGGGAAAGCGAACCTTGAACAATTATTCCCCCGACCACCAATTCCGACGATGCTCCTCGACGTTCTCCGTCAACTGTCTGTGTCTACGGAATGTACTAACCTGATTTTTATCAGTTTTGCAAGAAATTGAAACAGCAAAACAAGTAAATTTGAAAGAGAAACATAATTGATTTTCAGAAATGGGAGAAAGCAAAAACATTAAATGGAGTTAGGGATTTCAGAACTTAGGGATTTTAGAAGAGGAAAAATGAAATTGGCGCTGGGAGGGGGGTATACCCCGAAATCTGATCTCTCACTAAACGACGCCGTTTCAATTAAATATATTTGCGGCGTTTTTCATAAAAACGCCACTAATAATTCAGTTGTTATAATATTTTTTTCTTTTTAACAATAATTATTATTTTTAATAAGTTTCTTACTTAATACTTTTTTTAATTGACAAAATTTATAAAAAAAATTTAATTTTATACAGTATGATTAATTTAAACATTAACAACATTAAAATTTATAAATATTAATCCCAATACAATATTCTACAAAACTTTCATTTGCGGCGTTTTTACAAAAAACGCCCCTAATACCAATAAACAGTATAAAAACGAAGTCGTTTCAGTTACACATTTTGCGGCGTTTTTGCAATAAACGCCACAAATCTTGTTCTATAGCGGCATTTTCTGTATAAGCGCCGCTATGTTTTCAATTTATTTTATTTGTCTTTATTTATAAGTTTAATGATTTTTAATAGATTTTTTTTGATAATTGTTATGACATTATTTTAAATTGATACATTAATATGCATTTATAAAATTATTTCAATTTTATGCAGTACTATATATATATAATATATAACATATATATATGCATAGATATATATCGTGGCATATATTATATATATAACCCTGTCACTTATAATCCTATATACTAGTGACATAATAAGAAGTAAAAAGCAGAAAGAATTTTAATTTTTTTTTGGTTTTGTACCCTAAAACTCGAAGCTATTAATCCCTATAACCCGTAAACATTAAAATTAAAGGCTAAACCCTAGCTAACTCGTATTCTTCATGCAAATTCGAACGCAAAAACCAAGCATTGTAACATTCAAATCAATAAGTGCGAACCATAAACCATAAACATCAAGCTGTAAAACAGTAAATTTTATCATTACATCTTATAAGCCGTAAACCTCGCATCAAAACTAACATGTAAACTCAAACCCTAAACCCCATTCCTCAAGCCGTAAACCTAAACCCAAAACCTTAAACATAAAATTATAATCCTAAATTAATAAACATTATGTATCAAACCCTAAACCCTAAACCGTATGCAACAAAACTTAAATATTAATCTCAAAACCCTAAAATACATAACTTTCATTTGCGGCGTTTTTACAAAAACGCCGCTAATACCAATAAACAGTATAAAAACGAAGTTGTTTCGGTTACAAATCTTGTTCTATAGCGGCATTTTCTGTATAAACGCCGCTAATTTTTCAATTTATTTTATTTGTCTTTATTTATAAGTCTAATGATTTTTAGTAGATTTTTTATTTTGATAATTGTTATGACATTATTTTAAATTGATACATCAATATGAATTTATAAAATTATTTCAATTTTATGCAGTATGTATAATATATAACATATATATATGCATATCGTGGCATATTATATATATATAACCCTGTCTCGTATAATCCTATATACTAGTGACATAATAAGAAGTAAAAAGCAGAAAGAATTTTAATTTTTTTTTTGCTTTTGTACCCTAAAACCCGAAGCTATTAATCCCTATAACCCGTAAACATTAAAATTAAAGGCTAAACCCTAGCTAACTCGTATTCTTCATGCAAATCCGAATGTAAAAACCAAGCATTGTAACATTCAAATCAATAAGTGTGAACCATAAACCATAAACATCAAGCCGTAAAACAGTAAATTTTATCATTACATCTTATAAGCCGTAAACCTCGCATTAAAACTAACATGTAAACTTAAACCCTAAACCCCATTCCTCAAGCCGTAAACCTAAACCCAAAACCCTAAACATAAAAGTATAATCCTAAATTAATAAACATTATGTATCGAACCCTAAAACCCCAAACCGTATACAACAAAACTTAAATATTAATCCCAAAACCCTAAAATACATAACTTTCATTTGTGGCATTTTTACAAAAAACGCCGCTAATACCAATAAACAGTATAAAAACGAAGTCATTTCGGTTACACATTTTGCGGCGTTTTTGCAATAAACGCCACAAATCTTGTTCTACAGCGGCGTTTTCTGTATAAGCGCCGCTAATTTTTTAATTTATTTTATTTTCTTTATTTATAAGTTTAATGATTTTTAGTAGATATTTTTTTGATAATTATTATGACATTATTTTAAATTGATACATTAATATGAATTTATAAAATTATTTCAATTTTATGCAGTATGTATAATTTAAATATAACCAACATTATAATTTATAACTTACTGAAATTATTCAAATTAATATAATGTATAACAACTTTAATTTAGATCCCAATATATGCTCTATTTTTAATCTAACAAACAAATGTACGTACGTAACTAACACAATATTAATATATATATGTTTCATAATATATAACTTATAATATAATAATATAATTCAAACATTAATTGCGAATATATAAAAGAATGAACTAATATTTTTGATTTTCTAATTAGCGGCGTTTTTACAAAAACGCCGCTATAGACCCAAGAATTACCGGCGCTGCTTCAGGAACGCCGCTATAGACCGGAACATTAGCGGCGATTCTCCATAAACGCCGCTTTAGAGCGGAGCATCAGCGGCGGTTTATAAAAATGCCGCTAAGTAAGACCATTAGCGGTGCAGACGCAAAAACGCGGCTAAAATACCGGTATTTTACCGACGCTTAACGCCAAACGCCGCTGAAGAACGGAGTATTAGCAGCGTTTGGGCAACAACCGCCACTAGTGTTCCCAAATATATGAAAATGGCGTCATTCTGTGTTACTCTATTTGCGACGCTTTTTGTAAAACGCCGCTGAAGAATGGAGTATTAGTGGCGCTTGGGCAAAACCGCCACTAATGTTCCCAAATATATGAAAACGGCATTGTTCTGTGTTACTCCATTGCGGCGCTTTTTATAAAACGCCACTGAAGAACAGAGTTTTAGCGGCGCTTGGGAAAAACCGCCACTAAAGTTCCCAAATATATGAAAACGGCGTCGTTCTGTGTCACTCTATTGCGGCGCTTTTTGTAAAACGCTGCTAATGCTTGGTTTTAGCGGCGTTTTTTATGTAGCACCGCTAATGCTCGATATTTTGCGGCGTTTTTCGTAAAATACCGCTAATGCTCGATTATTAGTGGTGTTTTTGTACAAACGCCGCGAAAAGCGCCGCTATATCCCTATTTTGGTGTAGTGTCACTTCTCTTATGCTGCAATTTAGGTAACTCAACACTAATACCTTGTAAATTTTGATTTGATGGTTACTGATTAAATTTGAGTTCAAAGTCGGTTACTAAATTGAAATTTAACCTTTGTCTTGCTGCAGACTGCTTATTTGTCTCAACATCATCATACGAGTTACCACAACAGCAAAGACAGGAGATCAATGCATGTTCTTATAAAGATAAATGTCATTTTAGCCATGACATTGAAGCCTTTATGGCTCAGGTATTTGAATACCCATTTCCTGACTTTATAATTTGATCAAATTTTGCTAATCGGGTTTTTTAATAGTTTTTTTTGTATGTAGAAACCGATTGATCTAAAGGGTGACTGCCCA
>NW_024403193.1:0-21299 GCF_007990345.1 Gossypium hirsutum | reverse complement strand
CTGTTGAAATTGGATAGCTTTAGGGTGCGTTTTCAAAAAAAAAAAAACAACAATTGATTTCAAAATAACACGACAACAAGCAAAGCTTCCGCAATGAAGATATTTTCCAAAATTAATCACTTTTCCTAAAAAGGACTTAATCAAATCGGTTTCCTAGAAATATACATGACATTAAGGTATGACAATAGCGGTTTGCATGTCTAGGATTGGATCCGAAGGGAGTTTGGTGCACAGCTTCCATTCACTTTAACCTATAATGAAATTATCTTTTAAAACACTAAGTAAGTTTTTCTGGATCAACAATATAAAATGTTTTGAATGCGTCGATGTGGCATGTCGGATCCGGTCATAACGTCTGGGCCGGGTTTGGGGTGCTACAAATGCGACTTAAATGTTCTCTGTGCATAACTTTTTGGCATTGCTAACAATTATACTTAAAGAATATTTTTGATTCACATGATAGTGTCTGTTATATATCTGTTTGATTTATGTTAATGGTGATATTGTTAAATATTTGTTCATGGGAATTGCTTTTAATTTGTTAGTAATGTAACTTTGTAAATGAATCCTAATTTACTTTAAAAAGTTTTCAAGGCATCGAACTATCAAGATTAAGTTTCATGTGCAATAAGAATTGTTATACCTTTACTATTCAACAATCATATTTGTAGTAGTAATAAAATTCAAGAGACGTCTTCTTTTTGCATGCTATATGTCTAGTCCTGGTTTGCTTGAGGACAAGCAAAAAGTTAAGTGTGGGGGAGTTCAAGTGTGATTTTCCATGATCTAGGTTTTTATTTACATTCATCTTTACTAACTCTAGCTTGTTTAACGAAAGAAATCAATCATTTTCGTATTAATTTTTTTTCTCTCTCCCATAAATGTGTTTTGGTTACTTAAGGATAAGCAACAACTTAAGTGTGGGGGAGTTTGTGTAACACCCCGAACCCGAGACCGACACCGGAGTCGGACACGAGATGTTAACAAACTTTGAAAAAAAAATTTTTTTTTTCCAGACACTGCCCAGTCTGAGTACTAGTCGCTTCAAAAATCATATCTTGAGTTTCACAACTCAAAAATCAGTTTTGTGATTTTTCCCTGAAACTAGACTCATGTCCCCACCTATGGATTTTTTTCTAGAATTTTTTGGTTGGGCCAACTAGTACAGTTTATTAGTCAAAGTCTCCCATGTTACAGGGGTCGACTACACTGACCTTTTCCCATTACGACTGGGATATCTCTCTGCACAGAGCTTCAATACTGATGCCGTTTGTTTCTATGGAAACTAGACTCAGAGAGGAATCCATACATATATGGTATGACCCCTAATTATCTCTGGTCAATTTATAGTGAATTTCCAAAGGCGGAACAGTGAATCCAGAAACTGTTCTGGCCCTGTTCCACAAGAACCGGAATATCTCTTTCTGTACTGTTCCTATAATTGTTTCGTTACTTCCATATGAAAGTAGATTCATCAAGGTTTGATTACATAATTTATTCACTATTTAATTCCACTCCTACGAATTTATGTGATTTTTCAATTCTACACCACTGTTGCTGTCAAAATCTGTTTTCAAGATAAACTTTACCTATTTTGTGGTCACCATGGACCAACTAGGATTTTGCCCTACATAGGTCCACATGTGATCATATTTAGCCATTCCAATGGCTGATCATTAGCCCAACACTTCCATTTCAAACCATAGTCACATCATGAAACCATATATATACATACATACACACAAATGGTCTAATGCCATACTCCACTTTTACAAGCCATTTTCGCATGGCTTTACACACATACATCACAAAAGAACTTAAACAATAGGGGGTAGTCCTATACATGCCATATCCAGAGTTCAACTAAAAGAGTACCAAAGAGCTTGATAGTGTAGATGACTTCGACTTCGCTGATCCCGAATCCGATAGCTAACGAGCAAAATCTATAAAACAGAGAGCCAAAGCAACCGGGTAAGCATTTTAAGCTTAGTAAGTCTCAAGTAATGAAATCGGCTTTGACTACAGTATTACATTCACATAGCTAACTAAATCACTTTATTAACACACATTCTCATAATCATACTTACTTCACACTCCATCAACATATATACACAAAGTATCAACCTTTCTAAAAGCCGAAAATTCGTTAGCCGATCGCACGAATACTATTTAAAACGAATCGACTTTTCCAATGCACATGCAACACACCTTATCGTTCGGGTTGGTCGAGCATATTTATTGAATTAGTTACAGCACAAATCGCTCACATTCAAACCCAAGTTTCTTCGGTATTTAACCGAATACAACCGCAAACACCTTTGCCTTCGGGTCTTAACCCGGACATATCAACTTGCATAATTGCCTTCGGGTCTTAGCCCGGATATATCATCTCGCATAATTGCCTTCGGGTCATAGCCCGGACATATTAACTCGCATAATTGCCTTCGGGTCTTAGCCCGGATATATCAACTCGCATAATTGCCTTCGGGTCTTAGCCCGGATATATTAACTCGCATAATTGCCTTCGGGTCTTAGCCCGGATATATCAACTCGCATAATTGCCTTCGGGTCTTAGCCCGGATATATTTCAAATGCTCATGCACACATATATCAATAATCATAACACATCCATTTCATTTCTTCGTTACTAAGGCTCAAACACAAAACATTTATTAAACCTTTCAAATTTCGGCTCAGTAGCCGCACACAAAGAGCATAATTTCAATTGGCTTTATAACATAGTCTCTAAGCACATTCGACTATCCGTCATAGTATGACTATTCATTTCAATATAATTCAAGTAGGATCATTACTCGAAGACTTACCTCAAATGTCGTCGAACGACTTCAACGGCTATTCAATTACTTTTTCCTTCCCTTTATCGGATCTAGTTCCCCCTTGCTCTTGAGCTTAAGTTCAACAAAATTTAAAATAGTCATTAATCGACTATTCAAGTATTACTTTCAGAATAATATTATATATATTGATCCGACTTTCACACACATAGATTATAGCAAGCTTTATATTAATCAATAAATAATTCATCGGCAAACTTTCATTAATGTTTACAACAAAATCACATATTCACTACGAGCTGTTTTCCTGAGCAGTAGTTACTAAATTACTTATAACTGGAGCTACTAAACTCCAAATCACTTGCCGTTAATTTTCCCTGAATATAGACTCGTATATCTTCCATCCATAAAATTTTCAGAATTTTAGGCTTGGCCAATCAATACCAGATTTTTCTTAAAGTTTCCCCTATTTCACTGGTTGACTATTCTGACCACTCTTCACTACGAATCCAATTTCTCACTTTACAGAATTCCAAATGTGTTGTATTTGATCTCATTTGAAACTAGACTCATTAAGGAGTCTAAGCATATAAATTTTATCTTATAATCATTTTTGTACAATTTATAATGATTTTCTAAAAACAGAACAGGGAATCCAGCAGTCATTTTGACTCAGCCCCACAATACTTCAAATATCTCAAGATCGGTAACTCTTTTGTTTTTATAGTTTCCTTTGTAAGAAAATAGACTCTTCAAGCTTTAATGACATAATTCACTCAGCTTCTAATTCAGCTCCTACAATTTATGGCGATTTTCCAAAATCACCTTACTGCTGCTGTCCCCAAACAGATTATTACCAAATCAAATACTAACATTAGCATTTCACCTTAATAGCTAGCTTACCAAGCCTTGATTTAACATATAATTCACACATATCACATTCAGCTATATATATATACATTCTAAATCCCTCTCTTAACACATAATCTACTAACTTGAAAATTATTTTCTAACAAATTTTAACTTGCACTAAAGCCGAGTGTTACTCAAGCTTTAAGCTCATGTTCTTTCATTATTAAGCAAGTGTTATAACACAAGGATTCATGGCCGAAACCTATGCATAACATTATTCAAGATTTAAACTCTTAAATGTCATTAGCAAATAAAGCCATACACACCCAACTTATAAGTAAATTCCATCCTTGCAAAGCCTATAGTTCACTCGGCCACTCAACCCACAACCTATCGAAACTTCAATTCAAACTCATTAGCCGAACATACATATACTTATAATAAGCACATATGACATCTTCTTCAAGACACATTCGGCTATGGCATAATTTCCTTATAAAACCCAATTAATCAATCCACCTTAACCGAAACTTAACTCATACAAAACCTATCTTCAAACCATAAAATAGGTAGAAGTTAAACTAATCATCCAAATGGTGCATAAGTTTTCCAAGAATGACATTGAACTTACCTTACTTTAGGTATCCACCTTAGCCGAATTTTCTTCCCCAAAGGCTTTTCTTCCTCTTCTTTCTCTAGTTACGGCAATGGAGGAGAAAACATAGGCTAACTTTGGTTTTTCCTCCCACTAACTTGTATTTTATTAACCTTATTCATTATTTCATTTTGTAACATAAACTATTAGCATAAAATAGTTATAATATTATTTACTCCATAACATGGCCGGCCACCATATTTAACTTGGGTAAATTGACATGCAAAACCACTCCTTTCCATGCATGTACTATTAGACCATTGTAAATTAGCCTCTCACTTTCCAACAAAGTTTCATATAAGTCCATATAAAAAAAGATTCACATAAAGATGATCAAATTAATGCATGAAACTTTCACACATGCAATTACTCACATCATAAACACAGAATATAATTTTTAATTATTTATAAGACTCGGTTTCGTGGTCCCGAAACCACTTTTCGACTAGGGTCAACTTTGGGCCGTCACAACTCTCCCCCACTTAAGAAATTTTCGTCCCCGAAAATCTTACCGGTAAATAGGTTTGGGTATCGTTCTTTCATTGAGCTCTCGGTCTCCCAAGTAGCTTCCTCATCCCGTGTTTGAGCCATAACACCTTTACTAGCGGAACTCTTTTGTTTCGCAACTCCTTTACTTCACGAGCTAGGATACGCATCGGTTCTTCTTCATAGCTCATGTCGACTTGAATTCCAACCTCCGATGGGCTAATTATGTGCGATGGATCAGATCGATAGCGTCGAAGCATCGAAACATGAAAGACGTCATGAATCTTTTCAAGCTCCGGGGGCAAAATCAATCTATACGCAACCGGGCCAACTCGTTCGGAGATTTCGTACGGCCCAATGAATCTTGGGCTCAACTTGCCCTTACGGCCGAACCTGAGTATCTTTTTCCAAGGTGAAACCTTAAGGAACACTTTGTCTCCCACCTGATACTCGATGTCTTTTCGTTTCAAATCTGCGTACGATTTCTGACGATCCGTGGCTATCTTCAGACTTTCACGGATTACCTTTACTTTCTGTTCAGCATCTCTAATCAAATCAACTCCGAAAATTTTACTTTCACCGAGCTCGGTCCAAAACAATGGTGTACGGCATTTACGACCGTATAAAGCCTCGTAGGGTGCCATCTTAATACTTGATTGAAAACTATTGTTGTAAGCGAATTCAATCAAAGGTAAGTACCGTTCCCATGAACTACTGAACTCGAGGATGCAACATCTCAACATATCCTCAAGTATCTGAATTATCCGCTCGGATTGACCATCTGTTTGTGGATGAAAAGCGGTGCTAAAATGCAGCTTGGTACCCAAAGCTTCTTGCAATTTCTTCCAAAATCGCGAGGTGAATCTCGGATCTCTATCCGACACAATAGAAATCGGTACCCCGTGTAATCTCACAATCTGAGAAACATACAATTCAGCTAGTTTATCCAATGAAAAATCCGTACGCACGGGGATAAAGTGAGCCGACTTAGTTAGTCTATCGACAACAACCCATATCGCATCCTTCTTACTTGCTGACAAGGGCAGTCCGGACACAAAGTCCATTGTGACTCGATCCCATTTCCACTCGGGTATCATGATCGGCTGGAGTAATCCTGAAGGCACTTGATGTTCCGCTTTCACTTGTTGACATATTAAACATCTCGAAACAAAGTCGGAGATGTCCCGTTTCATACCATGCCACCAAAATTGACGTTTCAAATCGTTGTACATTTTCGTACTCCCCGGGTGAATTGACATTCGGCTACAATGGGCTTCGTTCAGAATCATCGAAATGAGTTCCGAATTCCTTGGAACACACAACCGATTTCTGAACCTCAAACAATTATCGTCGTCAATTTGAAACTCTGATCCCTCGTTCGGAAAACACTCAGCCCGTTTTGCAACCAATTCATCATCGACTTTCTGAGCTTCACGAATTTGGTGAGTCAATAATGGTTTAGCTTTTAATTCAGCTACTAACACATTGTCTGGTAGAACAGACAAATGCACGTTCATCGCTCGCAAAGCAAACAATGACTTCCGGCTTAAGGCGTCCGCAACCACGTTAGCCTTTCCCGGGTGGTAATCAATGACAAGCTCGTAATCTTTCAATAACTCAAGCCAACGTCTTTGTCGCAGATTCAAGTCTCGTTGAGTCATCAAATATTTGAGACTTTTGTGGTCCGAAAATACATGGCACTTCTCACCAAACAGATAATGTCGCCATATTTTTAAAGCAAACACGATGGCAGCTAGTTCGAGATCATGGGTCGGATAATTCCTCTCGTGTGGCTTCAATTGTCTCGACGCATAGGCCACGACTCGACCTTCTTGCATCAATACGCAACCCAACCCAAGTAGGGATGCGTCACTATAGATGACAAACTCTTTACCCGATTCGGGTTGCACCAAAATTGGAGCTTCAGTCAAATGAGTTTTCAGTTGGTCGAAACTTTTCTGACATTTCTCCGTCCACTCGAACTTAACATCCTTTTGAAGTAGCTTCGTCATTGGTGTGGCTATCATCGAGAAACCTTTCACAAATCGTCGGTAATAACCGGCGAGCCCCAAAAAGCTCCGAACTTCAGTAACATTTCTCGGAGGTTTCCAGTCAAGTATGGCTGAAATTTTGTTCGGGTCAACTCGAATACCCGACGCGGATACCACATGACCCAAGAAGCTAACCTCTCTTAACCAGAACTCACACTTACTGAACTTAGCATATAACTGCTTATCCCGTAAAATTTGCAACACTAGTCTCAGGTGCTCAGCGTGTTCGGTCTCATCTCTTGAATAGACCAAGATGTCATCAATAAACACAACTACGAACCGATCCAAATATGGTCTGAAGATCCGATTCATCAAATCCATAAATACTGCCGGGGCATTAGTGAGCCCAAACGGCATCACTAAGAATTCGTAGTGACCGTACCTCGTTCTGAAAGCAGTTTTGGGTACGTCTGAATCTCGAATCCGCAACTGATAATAACCCGATCTCAAATCTATTTTTGAGAACACTGAGGCCCCCTTTAGTTGATCAAACAAATCATCGATACGCGGTAGTGGGTATTTATTCTTTATCGTCACTTTATTCAGTTGACGATAGTCAATGCACAACCTCATGGTTCCGTCCTTCTTTTTCACGAACAATACTGGTGCACCCCAAGGTGAGAAACTTGGCCGAGCGAAACCTCTATCTGTCAATTCTTGCAGCTGAGCTTTCAACTCTTTTAACTCAGTTGGTGCCATACGATACGGAGCTATCGAAATCGGCGTAGTCCCAGGTATAAGCTCAATACCAAACTCTATCTCCCGAACAGGTGGTAAACCCGGCAATTCTTCAGGAAAAACATCCGGGTATTCACAAACCACCGGCACAGATTCGGGTTTCTTTTCTAATTCTTTGTCATCAAGCACATATGCAAGGTATGCTTCGCACCCTTTTCTCACATATTTCTGTGCCAACATTGCTGATATTACAGCTGGTATCCCCTCCAAGTCCGCGGACTCAATTCGGACTACTTCGTTATTTGCGCACCTCAAATCAATAGTCTTGCTCTTGCAATTCACAACCGCATCATGCACGGTCAACCAATCCAACCCAAGGATAACATCAAATTCATCAAACGGCAAAAGCATCAAGTCCGCTGGAAAACAGGAACCTCGAATTGCTAGGGGACATTTCTTACACACTTTGTCGACAAGTACATAACGACCCAAGGGATTTGACACCCGAATTACAAACTCAGTAGACTCAATAGGTAAAGTCTTACTGGATGCTAAGGTTTCACATATGTAAGAATGAGTAGAACCGGGGTCAATCAAAGCAATTACATTAGTATCAAAGAGAGTAAAAGTACCGGTAATAACATCAGGCGAAGAAGCATCCTCGCGGGCACGTATAGCATATGCTCTAGCAGGTGCACTAGCCTCGGATCTGGTCGTAGCATCTCTAGATCCTCTCTGACCACCACTAGCATTGCCCATATTTCTAGATGGTCTACCTCGAGCAGTGGTAGCACCCGGTCTCCCACTCTGATTCACATTCTGTTCAGACAGCCTCGGGCAATCTTTAATGAAGTGGTCCACTGATCCGCACTTGTAACAGGAGCGGTCATGGAATCTACAGCTCCCCAAATGCCATTTGCCGCAATGTCGACATTCCGTTCGGCCTCGACGTTCATTCCCAACACTGGCGACTGAAGTGCCTCGTGTACCCACAAGGGGTCGATCACGATCTCGTCTAAAAAGGCCCGAAGTGCTTTTAGACCGGCCCACATCATCTCGAAATTTCTTCGATGCCTGTTGATGAGACTTTCCCGAGAATCTTTTACGAAACTCCCCGGTTCCCACATCAACTTTTTGTTTTTCCTTTCTAAGCTCTTCGGCTTTACAAGCTCGCTCGACAAGTACTACGAACTCTCGTATCTCAAGAATGCCAACGAACATTTTTATATCTTCATTCAGCCCATCTTCGAAGCGTTTACACATAACAGCCTCGGACGAAACACATTCCCGAGCGTATCTACTAAGTCTAACAAATTTTCGCTCGTAATCAGTAACTGACATAGAACCTTGCTTAAGCTCGAGAAATTCCTTCCGTTTTTGATCAACAAATCTCTGACTGATATACTTTTTCCGAAACTCAGTTTGGAAAAACTCCCAAGTTACTTGCTCCCTGGGCACGACAGAAGTCAGAGTACTCCACCAATAGTAGGCAGAATCACGTAGCAAGGAGATAGCACACTTTAGACATTCATCGGGTGTACAAGATAGCTCATCGAGTACCCGGATAGTGTTGTCCAACCAAAATTCAGCTCGCTCGGCATCGTCGCTATCCGTAGCTTTAAATTCAGTAGCCCCATGTTTTCGGATTCGGTCAACTGGGGGCTTATTTGACCTTATTTGGTCAGTTACCGGAGGTATTGTAGGTGCGGGGGTAGTGTTTGTCGGGAATGGGGGTTGTGGAACAGCCGTATTAGTTCGAATGTATTGGTTGAACCAATCATTCATCACGCTATAGAAAGCTTGTCTAGCTTCATCGTTCGGGTTACTCGCATTAGGTTGAGAGTCCACCGGCGCTGTCCCTTGTGCGGGAGCAGGCGCTACACTCTCAAGATCATCAGCTACCGCTCGGTTGGGATCGGGATCCATTACTATAAATAAACACATTTGCAAATGTCAGAAATCACCACACTATCAATTAATCACATAAAATGGCATGTATAGCTAGACCCCAACACATTACGGTAGTCCTAGAATCGACTAAACCGTAGCTCTGATACCACTAAATTGTAACACCCCGAACCCGAGACCGACACCGGAGTCGGACACGAGATGTTAACAAACTTTGAAAAAAAAATTTTTTTTTTTCCAGACACTGCCCAGTCTGAGTACTAGTCGCTTCAAAAATCATATCTTGAGTTTCACAACTCAAAAATCAGTTTTGTGATTTTTCCCTGAAACTAGACTCATGTCCCCACCTATGGATTTTTTTCTAGAATTTTTGGTTGGGCCAACTAGTACAGTTTATTAGTCAAAGTCTCCCATGTTACAGGGGTCGACTACACTGACCTTTTCCCATTACGACTGGGATATCTCTCTGCACAGAGCTTCAATACTGATGCCGTTTGTTTCTATGGAAACTAGACTCAGAGAGGAATCCATACATATATGGTATGACCCCTAATTATCTCTGGTCAATTTATAGTGAATTTCCAAAGGCGGAACAGTGAATCCAGAAACTGTTCTGGCCCTGTTCCACAAGAACCGGAATATCTCTTTCTGTACTGTTCCTATAATTGTTTCGTTACTTCCATATGAAAGTAGATTCATCAAGGTTTGATTACATAATTTATTCACTATTTAATTCCACTCCTACGAATTTATGTGATTTTTCAATTCTACACCACTGTTGCTGTCAAAATCTGTTTTCAAGATAAACTTTACCTATTTTGTGGTCACCATGGACCAACTAGGATTTTGCCCTACATAGGTCCACATGTGATCATATTTAGCCATTCCAATGGCTGATCATTAGCCCAACACTTCCATTTCAAACCATAGTCACATCATGAAACCATATATATACATACATACACACAAATGGTCTAATGCCATACTCCACTTTTACAAGCCATTTTCGCATGGCTTTACACACATACATCACAAAAGAACTTAAACAATAGGGGGTAGTCCTATACATGCCATATCCAGAGTTCAACTAAAAGAGTACCAAAGAGCTTGATAGTGTAGATGACTTCGACTTCGCTGATCCCGAATCCGATAGCTAACGAGCAAAATCTATAAAACAGAGAGCCAAAGCAACCGGGTAAGCATTTTAAGCTTAGTAAGTCTCAAGTAATGAAATCGGCTTTGACTACAGTATTACATTCACATAGCTAACTAAATCACTTTATTAACACACATTCTCATAATCATACTTACTTCACACTCCATCAACATATATACACAAAGTATCAACCTTTCTAAAAGCCGAAAATTCGTTAGCCGATCGCACGAATACTATTTAAAACGAATCAACTTTTCCAATGCACATGCAACACACCTTATCGTTCGGGTTGGTCGAGCATATTTATTGAATTAGTTACAGCACAAATCGCTCACATTCAAACCCAAGTTTCTTCGGTATTTAACCGAATACAACCGCAAACACCTTTGCCTTCGGGTCTTAACCCGGACATATCAACTTGCATAATTGCCTTCGGGTCTTAGCCCGGATATATCATCTCGCATAATTGCCTTCGGGTCATAGCCCGGACATATTAACTCGCATAATTGCCTTCGGGTCTTAGCCCGGATATATCAACTCGCATAATTGCCTTCGGGTCTTAGCCCGGATATATTAACTCGCATAATTGCCTTCGGGTCTTAGCCCGGATATATCAACTCGCATAATTGCCTTCGGGTCTTAGCCCGGATATATTTCAAATGCTCATGCACACATATATCAATAATCATAACACATCCATTTCATTTCTTCGTTACTAAGGCTCAAACACAAAACATTTATTAAACCTTTCAAATTTCGGCTCAGTAGCCGCACACAAAGAGCATAATTTCAATTGGCTTTATAACATAGTCTCTAAGCACATTCGACTATCCGTCATAGTATGACTATTCATTTCAATATAATTCAAGTAGGATCATTACTCGAAGACTTACCTCAAATGTCGTCGAACGACTTCAACGGCTATTCAATTACTTTTTCCTTCCCTTTATCGGATCTAGTTCCCCCTTGCTCTTGAGCTTAAGTTCAACAAAATTTAAAATAGTCATTAATCGACTATTCAAGTATTACTTTCAGAATAATATTATATATATTGATCCGACTTTCACACACATAGATTATAGCAAGCTTTATATTAATCAATAAATAATTCATCGGCAAACTTTCATTAATGTTTACAACAAAATCACATATTCACTACGAGCTGTTTTCCTGAGCAGTAGTTACTAAATTACTTATAACTGGAGCTACTAAACTCCAAATCACTTGCCGTTAATTTTCCCTGAATATAGACTCGTATATCTTCCATCCATAAAATTTTCAGAATTTTAGGCTTGGCCAATCAATACCAGATTTTTCTTAAAGTTTCCCCTATTTCACTGGTTGACTATTCTGACCACTCTTCACTACGAATCCAATTTCTCACTTTACAGAATTCCAAATGTGTTGTATTTGATCTCATTTGAAACTAGACTCATTAAGGAGTCTAAGCATATAAATTTTATCTTATAATCATTTTTGTACAATTTATAATGATTTTCTAAAAACAGAACAGGGAATCCAGCAGTCATTTTGACTCAGCCCCACAATACTTCAAATATCTCAAGATCGGTAACTCTTTTGTTTTTATAGTTTCCTTTGTAAGAAAATAGACTCTTCAAGCTTTAATGACATAATTCACTCAGCTTCTAATTCAGCTCCTACAATTTATGGCGATTTTCCAAAATCACCTTACTGCTGCTGTCCCCAAACAGATTATTACCAAATCAAATACTAACATTAGCATTTCACCTTAATAGCTAGCTTACCAAGCCTTGATTTAACATATAATTCACACATATCACATTCAGCTATATATATATACATTCTAAATCCCTCTCTTAACACATAATCTACTAACTTGAAAATTATTTTCTAACAAATTTTAACTTGCACTAAAGCCGAGTGTTACTCAAGCTTTAAGCTCATGTTCTTTCATTATTAAGCAAGTGTTATAACACAAGGATTCATGGCCGAAACCTATGCATAACATTATTCAAGATTTAAACTCTTAAATGTCATTAGCAAATAAAGCCATACACACCCAACTTATAAGTAAATTCCATCCTTGCAAAGCCTATAGTTCACTCGGCCACTCAACCCACAACCTATCGAAACTTCAATTCAAACTCATTAGCCGAACATACATATACTTATAATAAGCACATATGACATCTTCTTCAAGACACATTCGGCTATGGCATAATTTCCTTATAAAACCCAATTAATCAATCCACCTTAACCGAAACTTAACTCATACAAAACCTATCTTCAAACCATAAAATAGGTAGAAGTTAAACTAATCATCCAAATGGTGCATAAGTTTTCCAAGAATGACATTGAACTTACCTTACTTTAGGTATCC
The DNA here is from genome assembly GCF_007990345.1 of Gossypium hirsutum. NCBI lineage: Eukaryota > Viridiplantae > Streptophyta > Magnoliopsida > Malvales > Malvaceae > Gossypium > Gossypium hirsutum. The sequence goes on along the minus strand of NW_024403193.1, from coordinate 8,356 downwards.
ACCTTAGCCGAATTTTCTTCCCCAAAGGCTTTTCTTCCTCTTCTTTCTCTAGTTACGGCAATGGAGGAGAAAACATAGGCTAACTTTGGTTTTTCCTCCCACTAACTTGTATTTTATTAACCTTATTCATTATTTCATTTTGTAACATAAACTATTAGCATAAAATAGTTATAATATTATTTACTCCATAACATGGCCGGCCACCATATTTAACTTGGGTAAATTGACATGCAAAACCACTCCTTTCCATGCATGTACTATTAGACCATTGTAAATTAGCCTCTCACTTTCCAACAAAGTTTCATATAAGTCCATATAAAAAAGATTCACATAAAGATGATCAAATTAATGCATGAAACTTTCACACATGCAATTACTCACATCATAAACACAGAATATAATTTTAATTATTTATAAGACTCGGTTTCGTGGTCCCGAAACCACTTTCGACTAGGGTCACTTTGGGCGTCACAGTTTGATCTACCATGAATTACATTATTATTTACATCTTTTTAACATACTATAGCTTGTTATATGAGATAAATCATTAGTATATATTTATTTTTCATGCTTGAGTGTGATTATATTTATAGTATTTTTATTACCCTTAGATATCTAATAAGGTTACATGGTCTGTAGGATAAATTGGAACTGAAACTGCTGACTATGTCGCAACACCAAGCCATTAATGTTGCAACATTAAATAAAAAAGTAAAAACAAGATTTCCTTTAATAGATATTAGTCACAAAGGCTTCCTTTTTACGAAAATTGCCACATAGGCACTTCTTTAAGTAGCGCCACAAAGACGTCTCCTTACAGATTACCATAATGGTATTCCTTATTAGAGATTTGCCAAAAAGGCATTTTCTTAATAGAATAGCTGAAAAGGCTCACTTTTATGGAAATGGGTGTTTTTAAAGATAGGGATTCACCTAAACTCACAATTGTGAGGTTTACCCCTCACCGTCTAGTACTCACCCAATCTATGACACCCCTAATCTGACCCTAGTCGAAATGTGGTTTCGGGACCACGAAACCGAGTTTTATAAATAATTGAAAGTTATATTCTATGTTCATGAGGTGAGTAAATGCATGTGTAAAAAAATTTCAAGCATTTATTTTGCCATTTGTATGTGAAATTTTGAAACGGGACTTATGTGAAACATTGGTAAAATAGGTTAGGTAAATATATAAAGTGATCTAATAGAGCATGTATTCAAAAATGTGGACTTGCATGTCAATTAGACCATTTTTGAATGCAAATGGCCGGCCAACACATGCATGTAACAATGTGTTCTCTTGTCTCCATTTTTAATTGGTGGGAATTAAGGTATGATGTTCATTAAGAGGTATGGAAATGTTTGGCAACGATTAGCCATTGGAATGGTTAATCATGATCATATTTTGTGCTATATATGAAAAGGGCTAGTTGAATCATGAAAACTATGTAATAGGTAAAGTCTACCTTAAAAATAGATGCTGATAGCAGCAGTGACGTGAATGTGAAAAATCACTAAAAATAGTAGGAATGGAATTAAATAGTGAGTAAATTATGTAATCGAACCTTGATGAATCTATTTTCATAGGAGTAACGAAACAATCATATGAACAATATGTTAAGAGATATTTAAGTTTTCGTGAGACAGGGCCAGAACAGTTTCTGGATTCCCTGTTCCGACTTTGGAAATTCATTATAAATTAACCAGAGATAATTATAAGTCATTCCATATATGTATAGATTCCTTTTCGAGTCTAGTTTCTATAGAAACAAACGGTATCAGTATTGAAGCCCTGTACAGGGAGATATCCAAGTCGTAATGGGCAAAGGTCAGTGTAGTCATACCCTGAGATAGGGGAGACTTTAGCTAATAAACTGTACTAATTGGCTTGACAAAAAATTCTAGAAAAAATTTTTTAGATGAACATATGAGTATAGTTTCAGGAAAATTTACGGAATTGGTTTTCGAGTTTTGGAACTCGAGATATGATTTTTAAGGTGACAGTGATGCAGTTAGCCAGCTCGTCTGGAAATTTAAAATGGACTGTGCAAATAAGTGATTTAAGTCTACAAACCCCTCGTGTCCGACTCCGGCAACGGTCTCGGGTACGGGGTGTTACACAATCGTCCTTTAGCCTAGCCATGGTCTTACACTATATGGTTTTCAGAGTGCCATGGACTTTTCCTTTCAGAGATTCATGTTTTTAGTCCTGATAGACCTCTTTAGACAACTCTAGAGATATACACATGCTCATCATGTAGACTCATACTTGACAGATTTATTCCTTTCAGACTGATTCATGAAAGATGCCTTCATGGTTATAGATGCAATGCACTTTTGATAACTCTTAAAAATGGTTATATTTAGGCCTCTAGTTAGAATTAATTGTTTGTAATTAAGTAAATACATCTACATTTTTAGGATAATTTTAGAACATTACATAACAAAGCTTGGATTGCGCTATAATGGTCATTATTTGTTACTTTATCACTTGGGGAGGAAATGTGTGGTTTTGTGTGAACATAGGTGTAGGTAGAAGAAGAACAGAAATAAGAGGAAGAAGATGAAGAAGGAAAATTAGGAAAATGAAACATTTCCATGGCAAATGGTAAGATTGATTGCCAACAGAATTGCCATGGCAATTCTGGGAAGATGACCCATCACTCTAACCACGTCACTCTCAGCTAGATGTGTGTGTACCAAAAGATTAACCTGAAAAGAGGAATGAAAAATATGTGCTAAGGTGGAATGAATCTACCCAAAAAAAGAAGGAGAGAGAAAAAAAGAGGAGGAGGAGAACTTACGTGAGAAAAGAAAATTGATGACAACAGTTGTAACACCCCTTACCGGTATTCAATGTCAGAATAAGGTTACGGAGCATTACCAGACTTATAAAACAATTAAACATTCACTCTGTATACGTTTTCACATTTCATGAAATCTTCATTCAATCTCAATCAAAAGTCCACAATAAGAGCCTACGAGGCACTAAACATGCATTGGAAATGGTTTTGGACTAAATCGATAACTTTGGGAACTTTAAGAACACCTAGAAAATTTTCTCAAAAATAGAGGACACACACCCTGTGGCTCGATCGTGTCCCTCACACGTCCAACAGACACGCTTGTGTCACAAGCTATGTGGACATTCGAAATGGGAGCACATGGATGTGTCCCAGCCGTGTCCAACCCTATGTAACTCTCTAACTTGGGTCACACGACCAACACACACGCCTGCGTACCAGACCGTGTGCTAGGCCATGCCAAACTTGTAGGGTATACTATTATGCCACATGGCCAAGTCACACGTCCATATGTGAGGCCGTGTGGAGCATACTGACTTGTTTTTAGTTTCAACACTAGGGGACACACGGCCGTGTACATGACCGTGTATCACACACGACTGAGGGACACGCCCGTATCTTTGCCCGTGTGGACAAAATAGGCTATTTACCAAGCATTTTTGCCACCCTATCTTATGCAGACCTACAACCAACCAATTGCACCAAAACATAGCATCAATAGGCAATGTAAATAAACCAATTCAAACATAATTTATGTACATTCAACACTCCCATTCTCTATACACACTAATCACAAAACATGTCATACCATTTATACCAAATTCACATTTATAATTTAACTTGCTAGACACTTCCAAACATGCATCATTAAACATCAAACTCACAAGCATATAACTACTCTATTATAACCAATTGACCTCCATAATCTTTATAACCCACAACATCATATACCTATCCATTAACTCACAATCCACGCCATATATATATACATGATTCAAACAACCAAAACAAGCCAACTTATATAGCAATAAACAAAACCAAACTTAGAACATTTACAAGCCAACTCAAATGCTTACTTTCATCATTAATTCATTAACCAAAATGACCAAAGTCTCTATACATGCCATATACTCAAAACATATGCTCAAAAGTACCAAATTGATAGTTGGATAGTGTGATGATGTCTCCGACGATCCCTGAGTCTGAGCTAGCTTTAATTTCACTATAAAACATAGAAAAATAAACAAAGTAAGCTTTATAGCTTAGTAAGCTCGTATAAATAAACTCAATCTTAACATAAAATACAAATTATAAATTTGAACATATCAACATGTAATTCATTTTACTAACAAATCTTTCACATTTTCAATCATAGTCTTATTTATGAACTTTACAACTTTTGATTTAAGCTTATACGGTTCATGTACATACCTATACCATCTCGTATCAATCTCATACACAACCACGTCTTTCATTTACCAGTTGAACCATTAAAAATATTATCGAATACATGGGAAACTCGCACCCAAAGTGCCACATATACATAGCCAAAGCTATCTCAGTCTCATATCACATATACTGCTCACACTAGAGCTATCAATGGGCCTGCTCACACAAGCTATGGGTCAAGACGTGGATACACGATGCTGCTCACACAAGTTGTCAAGTAATCACAGCACATGCAGTATACTCAGCACCGATAGGACGTACAAGACCAGCAACTGGATCACATAATCATAATAATCCCCTAATGAAATGTCACTAGTATTGTAATAGCCCAATTTATAGCTAAATTAGGACAGTGGTTTCGGGACCACAAATTCGAGGTCATAAAATTATTTTAATATTATTTTTGGTGTTCACAGTATGTGATTATATATGTGTGAAAAATTTCGTGAACTAATTTTATCGTTAATAGTTCAATTTGAGAAAAGGACTAATCGCGTAAAATGCAAAGTTGCATTCTAGTTGATAAAGGTGCTTAATTGTCATGGATTATTACATGAAAGTCCTTATGTTTTAATAGACCTTGATAGTGGAGTTTGACATGATTTTTAATGGTTTATAAAGGTTTAATAGTATTATTATTAAGTTATATTATTAAACAAAAGCCGAATTAGCTTCATTTTATATCTTTGGCTGAATATATGGAAGAAGAACATAAAATTCATTTGGGTTCGATAATTAGAAGCTTGATAAGTACGATTTGACTCAGTTTTTATGATTTCTATTTTTGTATCATTGCTTGAGTACAGTAGCTCTACCTATTTCTAAATTTTTGATGATTTGTGATTATTGATGAATTCATGTGTTTATGATGTTTGATGATGAATTATGAAAACTTGGTGCTTGATATACATGTTTTGTAAAGTGATTTAAGTAAAATGCATATTAGGATTAAATTGTGAAAAGTGTAATTGAGGGGTTGAATTGTGAAATAAATGAAAATATGGGCTGCTAGGACCTATAGAGAATTAGGTTAAGCATAGGCTTTGTTAAATTTTGTGTAATTTGTGTTTTGTGGTTAAAGGACTAAATTGAATAAATGTGGAACTTAGGGCTAAAGTGTAAAAATACCCAATATGTGTTTGTGGACAAATTGAATTGTGATGAATAAAGTGTTAATTTTGAATTTATATAGACCAAGAAGAAAGGATCAAATTTAGATCGAGGAAAATCGAAGGTTATTGAGTATCGATCTGATTCAACAATTCGAGTACAGATAAGTTCTGTACATGATAACATTGTTACAATTATTTTTAACACTTTAATAGCATATTTTTATGTAGACAAAAATAGACTTTGCACCAGGTGCGTTCGAGATAGCTTGGCTATATAAAGCACTTAGGTTGAATTGGAAAGCTCGCTTATGTGGCAGTAAGTGCGATAATATAACTTGATTTAATGTAATAACAAGTGTGGATATCATTAAGCTTCGGTACTTATGCAATGTGCGATTTTAAAGATTGAAGATTGTGAAGATATATGATAAGAGTGAGTAAAAGGAAATATGGAAGTACAGATACGTAATACCTATGTGTAAAGCCTATTAGACCCTATTGAAACGGTTTTGAAAATCCGAGTTAAAAATTTTTATTATTTCTGGTTTATTTGTGTGAAATTGTGGAATTCGTGTTTATTTTGGTTGAGTGTCGATTTATAAAGGGCTTAATTGTGAAAGGGCCGAATTGTTGTTTGTCTTTTTTAAATTGGGTATTTAAGTTGCAATTAGACCTTAATTATAAGTGATGACGGTTGTGGACAACCATATAAAGATTCATATAATTTATAAAGGTTAAAAATGTAAAATTATTATTAGTAATATATATAAAATATTTAAATTAAAACATGTGTTATATTCTTTTGCATGACCGAATATAAAAGAAAATAAAGAAATAGGTTTCATAGGTTCGACATTGTGAGTTGATAAGGTATTACTTGCTCGGTTTTTTATAATTTTTACGTTTTTGAGATCGTTGAAGTGTAATTAAAAGCCCATGCTTGATTCTAATTTTGATGAATATTTGAGTTATGCCATTGATGATAATTGAGCTTTTGATGTTAGTTGATCGAATTATAAAAGATAGTTTTGGATAATATGTTTGATTGAATTTGATGATTTTGAGTATTAGGTAAATTGCAAAAATAATAAATTAAAAGACTAAAATGTGAAATAAATGAAATGTATGGACTTGTATGAACACAAGGAACATTCGGCCTAAGCATAATGTATTCAAATTTTGGATGTTTTGTTTTTTGTGCAATTTGGACTAATTTGTAAAAAGTGTTAAATGTCAGGGGCAAAATGGTAATTTTCCCATTTATGTGTTTTTGGACTAAATTGAATGAAATTATGTTTGAATGAGTTTTATTTGAATATATTTATATCAAGAATAAAAGAAATCGAATTTGGATCGGGGAAAACCAAAGTTGTCAATTAGTCATCCCGTTCCGATTATTGTTGTCTGAGGTAAGTTTATAAGTAAATAGGTGTTACTTATTTGATTAAATACGAACTATACTTGCTGAACTGAATAATGTGATATTATATATGTTGAAGCTGAATATGTATTAGCTTGGAATCTATGTATACAAGTTCGATTCGATCGAGTTACGACGTCCGAAAGCCCCGTACGAACTTAGAATAGCTAGGAAATATATCATGACATAGGATTTCGGGATATGTTCGTTCTATATAAGAATGTCTGGGCCTGGCATCATATGTGATTACGGTAAGACCATGTCGGGAATTGGATCGGTATTTGATTCGTGTAAGACCTGTTGGGACAGTGGCTCGATAGTGATTGAGTAAGACCACTCTGGACGTTGGATTGTACGATATGTTGATTTCCGAGTATCCTATCAATTCCAAATGTTCAATGGCAATAATATAAGACGCTGGAAAAATCGAGTTAAAAGTTCACTAGTATTCTACTAAGTTATAAATTATGGTATGTTAGATTTTAATTGATATATAAATTTATTTATGTGAATCATGTATGCTTATTTATACTTCAGTTTAATGTGTATTCATTGATGCAAATGAAAGATATGTGTATATAAAATCTAAAATTGGCCAAATGTATAGTATGTACTTGATAATTGTGAATTTATATGTATCATATATGAATGAGTATAATTTGGACCAGGTATATATGTGATCTTAAGAAGTGAAATAAAATTATGATATTAATACATGTCTTTTCAGTCTATTTTAGATTTGATGGATAGTTATATGTTTGATAAATGCATTATTTTGCAAGTTTGAAAATGTATATGAATATGATATAATGATTCCATTTTGTTAATGAATTATAAAATGTTATTTATTTATTTGATTATGACTTACAAGCTATGATAGCTTACTGTGTGTGTATGTTTGCTCTGTTTTATAGTGGAGACTAGTTACTCGGGATCGTCCACTATCAAATATCTACTGTTTCGTCTTTATCAAGTTGAATTGAACTTATATATGTATAGGCTAGTATATATTTGACTTTAGGTATGTAACTTACTGAGCATGCAAAATGCTTATATGTTGTTAGCTTGGATTTTTATGCTTGATCAAGTGATGGTTATGTTTGGTTTTGATGTTTCGACTATGGCTTATATATATATAAGTATATCTATATTTATATGTGAATCATGTTTGATATATTTGCTAATGATGATGAAGTTATTTCAAAGTATATGTGTATGGTATATTTGGTATGATGTGAAATTTGTTGATAGATATTCTTGTTAAGTAAAATGTATGTCATATATATGTAGTGTGTTTGGTATACGCTTATGGTTTAAATTAATGATATGTATAGCCTATGACCGTTCATTATGGTAAGCTTGTCATATTGGTATGTTTTGTATATGTTTATTTTTATGATTTAGCTCAAATGAAGTAAACATGATTGATGGATACATATATATATTTGGTTGTGGCTTAATAGTGGCTTATTTGGAATGCATGATTTGTATTATGAATTAGTTCAAGCTAGTAAGCTTAATACAAAGCGTATATGTTCGTTATCTTTGTTATAAGATTCGGTAAAGGGGAA
>NW_024403192.1:0-21351 GCF_007990345.1 Gossypium hirsutum | reverse complement strand
TCTAGTTTCAGGAAAAATTAACGGTTCTCATTCGGATTCCTTTAGCTCAAGATACGAATAATTTAGTGACCGTGACTTGGGCAAATAGCTTGACTGGACTTTGAATAAGTAGAAAGAATTTTAAAAATAGCATGTTATCACATTGCCTATTATTTTTCATGCGAGCTTACTTAGCGTAAAGCTTACTCCATCCTTTCTATTTCCTTAGCATTTTCAGGTCGGCTCGGGGTTGGAGATTGTCGAAGGTAGCATCACACTATCGAGGCATCTTTGTTGGAATATCAATATATTTATGCTAGCGATTCCAAGTGAGTGGCATGTATAAGGACCTAGTTTTATGATTGATGTTGTTATGAGTAGCCAAATGTATTGGCTTATAATAATTCATTGTATATAGCCATGAGATGTGCCTATAATGATTATGGTATGTAAGCCTATTTATCCATGTTAAGCCCTAATGTTTGTGATGTGGATATGCTTGTTGAAATGCATATTGGTGTATAACATGTGTGTATGATGAATTCTTCATGACCAATTAAATGGGTCATTGCTATGAGAAATGCATGATATAGAAAAAAAAGCTGATGATGTTGGTTAAACTTGAATGCTCAAGGTCTAGTGACACAAGTGATAAGTGAATAATTCTAGATTATTAGTAAAGGTGGTGCAATAGTAAGGTTAATGGTCATGGATGTTTGCATCTAGACTTAATATTGCACCAGCATGTGAAATACTTGAATAATGACATGTTAATGTTAGAATATATCTTAATGAAGGAGGTAAAATCATTAAAATGATGCCATGATATGTGTCCTTAATATATGTAATGAATTGTGGAAATTAAGGGTAACACAAAGGCTTGGAAATAGCCTAAGTGTTAGTCACACGAGCAGAGACACGGTCATGTGTCTCAGCAGTGTGGAGGGCACGGCCTAGCACACTGGCGTGTGGCTTGGCCATATGGTTCATTTTGCGTGATGACGTCAAAGTCAGAGAGTTACACAGCTTGAAGACATGGGCGTGTTGAAGTACACAGGCGTGTCCCTGTGTCCACACGGGTGTGTAGCTCTGCTTCATGGAAAAAATTTCATAAATTTTCCCAAACCTTCCAACGTTCCCAGTTTAGTCCCTAATCACTTTCACAGCATGCCTAAGGCCTCGTAGGCCCAAATAAGGACTTTAACATAAATTGAAAAGGTTTAAATTTGAACGAAATTTTATGGCCTGGTTTGCATGATTGCTTGTATTTAAGTCTGGTAATGCCTCATATCCTGTCTCGGCGTCAGACACAGGTAGGGGGAATTACATTTAGTGGTATCAGAGCTATGGTTTAGTTGGTTCTAGGGCTAACCTAGCATGAATGAGAGTCTAGCTATACATGCCACAGATCCATGATAGTGTGATGTCTCCCGGCGTGAATGAGAACCATCTTGTTTGGACAAAGGTACTCTCCAACCGAGGTACACTGACCATGTTAAATGCGATGCTAAGGTACTCGGTAAAGTATAGTCGTGATAAGCCTGGATTCAGAAATTATGAATAAAAGTTCATGATATATGTGATAACATGTAAGATGAAAGTTCATGTTACGATAAGTACCTATGCTTGTTTGATGTTCATATGGTATTGTGCACTTGACTTGTTTGATTAAGTGAATGTGATAAAAGAAATTCATAAAGGTATGAATAAAGGTTTACAATATCATGTTACGGATAAAAATGTCATTGTCCCGATTGGACATTGAATGTTGATGGATTGCAATGATATCCATGAGTGAGATAAAGGGATATATTGTAATGAGTTTATTTATGTTTAATTGATAGCCCTATGATGTATATGACTGATTTGCTCGACTGAATGTATGTGTTTGAGTAACTCACCAACCTTATTGATAGAACGAATGTTCGTGTATGCTTGTTTGAGTAAGTATGATTGGCAAACTCGCATAGCTTTAATAAATGTGCTAATTGATTGATCGAGTTTTATGACTATAATGATGAAATAGTGCCATATGTATATACGTATGAGAGACAAGTAGGGATCTTACGACCCCACCCCTTACCAGAGCAGTGTTTATAAAGGATTTATGAGATTTGTGGGATAAGCTCCCAAGTGTGGAATCAAAGAGTTCAACTGTGGAACGATAATAAATATGGTCATAGTTTGTAAATGAATTGATAAGTAAAGATAGAACTAGAAAGTTATCAGCTTGATTTAAAGATTATTCAGTTTACGAAGATCGTAATGAGAGGAGAAATTAACTTTGGTAAACTGACTGATTCAGACACGATGTTGAAAGAATATGGTAACCAGAATTCTTTTGAACTTATTTTCTTCAATGAAAGAAATAATACGGGATTAATGATGACAGAAATAATCAAGGAATAATATTGAATGTATGACATTTGAGTGTAACAACTTATAGTGAGTGGATTATGACTGTCTTTCTTGAGGTACCCTAAGGGATTTATTTGTTGTTGGAAGTGTTATTATTACTATCTATCTTCTGATAAATTGTTATTATACGAGGATGTTTTCTAATCTTGATGTTTGACGAAGGCATTGATAACCTGATTGGTTTATAATCGGTGTTGTTCCATTTCTCTCGGGTATTCTGTTACATTTCGTCTATTGAGACTTTATGAGAAAACACACATGACGCTATGATTCAGTTTCTTCTAATAGTTGATTGTCTGATATGTATATGGAAGGTATATTCTTCTTGTTGCATCTATCTGTGGTGGTCAGAATGATATTTTCGTCTGGATTTATTTATGTTGGATTTCTATATTCTGGATTTCTCAGTTATGGATTTCCTTATCTTGAACTCTTGGTCATATTTATCTCGTAACTTGTTGAACATGGCTTATAGTTAAAGTATGACCTTAGATTGCGATATATATATCATGTAACACCCCTTACCCGTACCTGAGACCGGGGACAAGTACAAGGCGTTACTAGACATATATACGAGCATAAACAGAAAATACAGGTTATAAAATTTTGTTTCAACTCAAAACAAACCCACTAACATTGTAGTGTCCCAATTTGGGCTTACGAGGCCCTAAACAAACATTGAGAAAGGTTAGGGACCAAACTAAAGATCTGAGGAAAACTTATAGGTTAATACCTCACACGCCCATGTTGAGATCATACATACGGGCGTGTTTTGGCATGTGACATAAACTCAAGTGGGTCAGTGTGGTATGTAATTCACATGCCAAACACATGCCGTATGTATGATCTCAACATGGGCGTGTGAGGTATTAACTATAAGTTTTCCTCAATCTTTAGTTGGTCCTAACCTTTCTCAATGTTTGTTTAGGCCTCGTAAGCCCAAATTGGGACACTACATGTTAGTGGGTTTGTTTTGAGTTGAAACAAAATTTTATAACCTGTATTTTCTGTTTATGCTCGTTATATGTCTAGTAACGCCTTGTACTTGTCCCCGGTCTCAGTACGGGTAAGGGGTGTTACATGATATATATATATCGCAATCTAAGGTCATACTTTAACTATAAGCCATGTTCAACAAGTTACGAGATAAATATGACCAAGAGTTCAAGATAAGGAAATCCATAACTGAGAATCAGATATAGAATCCATAATAAATCCAGACGAATATCATTCTGACCACCACAGATAGATGCAACAGAAGAATATACCTTCCATATACATATCAGACAAATCAACTATTAGAAGAAACTGAATCATAGCGTCAGTGTGTTTTCTCATAAGTCTCAATAGACGAAATGTACAGAATACCCGAGAGAAATGGAACAACACCGATTATAAACCAATCAGGTTATCAATGCCTTCGTCAAACATCAAGATTAGAAAACATCCTCGTATAATAACAATTTATCAGAAGATAGATAGTAATAATAACACTTCCAACAACAATAAATCCTTAGGGTACCTCAAGAAAGACAGTCATAATCCACTCACTATAAGTTGTTACACTCAAATGTCATACATTTCAAATATTATTCCTTTGATTATTTCTGTCATCATTAATCCCGTATTATTCTTTCATTGAAGAAATAAGTTCAAAAGAATTCTGGTTACCATATTCTTTCAACATCGTGTCTGAATCAGTCAGTTTACCAAAGTTAATTTCTCCTCTCATTACGATCTTCGTAAACTGAATAATCTTTAAATCAAGCTGATAACTTTCTAGTTCTATCTTTACTTATCAATTCATTTACAAACTATGACCATATTTATTATCGTTCCACAGTTGAACTCTTTGATTCCACACTTGGGAGCTTATCCCACAAATCTCATAAAATCCTTTATAAACACTGCTCTGGTAAGGGGGTGGGGTCGTAAGATCCCTAACTTGTCTCTCATACGTATATACATATGGCACTATTTCATCATTATAGTCATAAACTCGATTCAATCAATTTAGCACATTTATTAAAGCTATGCGAGTTTGCCAATCATACTTACTCAAACAAGCATACACGAACATTCGTTCTATCAATAAGGTTGGTGAGTTACTCAAACACATACATTCAGTCGAGCAAATCAGTCATATACATCATAGGGCTATCAATTAAACATAAATAAACTCATTACAATATATCCCTTTATCTCACTCATGGATATCATTGCAATCCATCAACATTCAATGTCCAATCGGGACAATGACATTTTTATCCGTAACATGATATTGTAACCTTTATTCATACCTTTATGAATTTCTTTTTATCACATTCACTTAATCAAACAAGTCAAGTGCACAATACCATATGAACATCAAACAAGCATAGGTACTTATCGTAACATGAACTTTCATCTTACATGTTATCACATATATCATGAACTTTTATTCATAATTTTCTGAATCCAGGCTTATCACGACTATACTTTACCCGAGTACCTTAGCATCGCATTTAACATGGTCAGTGTACCTCGGTTGGAGAGTACCTTTGTCCAAACAAGATGGTTCTCATTCACGCCGGGAGACATCACACTATCATGGATCTGTGGCATGTATAGCTAGACTCTCATTCATGCTAGGTTAGCCCTAGAACCAACTAAACCATAGCTCTGATACCACTAAATGTAATTCCCCTACCTGTGTCTGACGCCGAGACAGGATATGAGGCATTACCAGACTTAAATACAAGCAATCATGCAAACCAGGCCATAAAATTTCGTTCAAATTTAAACCTTTTCAATTTTATGTTAAGTCCTTATTTGGGCCTACGAGGCCTTAGGCATGCTGTGAAAGTGATTAGGGACTAAACTGGGAACGTTGGAAGGTTGGGAAATTTATGAATTTTTTCCATGAAGCAGAGCTACACACCGTGTGGACACAGGGACACGCCTGTGTATCTTCAACACGCCCATGTCTTCAAGCTGTGTAACTCTCTGACTTTGACGTCATCACGCAAAATGAACCATATGGCCAAGCCACACGCCAGTGTGCTAGGCCGTGCCCTCCACACTGCTGAGACACATGACCGTGTCTCTGCTCGTGTGACTAACACTTAGGCTATTTTCCAAGCCTTTGTGTTACCCTTAATTTCCACAATTCATTACATATATTAAGGACACATATCATGGCATCATTTTAATGATTTTACCTCCTTCATTAAGATATATTCTTAACATTAACATGTCATTATTCAAGTATTTCACATGCTGGTGCAATATTAAGTCTAGATGCAAACATCCATGACCATTAACCTTACTATTGCACCACCTTTACTAATAATCTAGAATTATTCACTTATCACTTGTGTCACTAGACCTTGAGCATTCAAGTTTAACCAACATCATCAGCTTTTTTTTCTATATCATGCATTTTCTCATAGCAATGACCCATTTAATTGGTCATGAAGAATTCATCATACACACATGTTATACACCAATATGCATTTTCAACAAGCATATCCACATCACAAACATTAGGGCTTAACATGGATAAATAGGCTTACATACCATAATCATTATAAGGCACATCTCATGGCTATATACAATGAATTATTATAAGCCAATACATTTGGCTACTCATAACAACATCAATCATAAAACTAGGTCCTTATACATGCCACTCACTTGGAATCGCTAGCATAAATATATTGATATTCCAACAAAGATGCCTCGATAGTGTGATGCTACCTTCGACAATCTCCAACCCCGAGCCGACCTGAAAATGCTAAGGAAATAGAAAGGATGGAGTAAGCTTTACGCTAAGTAAGCTCGCATGAAAAATAATAGGCAATGTGATAACATGCTATTTTTAAAATTCTTTCTACTTATTCAAAGTCCAGTCAAGCTATTTGCCCAAGTCACGGTCACTAAATTATTCGTATCTTGAGCTAAAGGAATCCGAATTGAGAACCGTTAATTTTTCCTGAAACTAGAACTCACATATCTTCTTACCAAAACATTTTTAGATATCCTCTGACCTGTTTCACAAAAATTCAAATATCTCCTTATATGAATTTGTTTTCTTACACGTTTCCTTTATCTGAAACTGACTCAATAAGATTTAATTTCATATTTTATTCAGCTCTAACTCAATTCCACTATTTTGGTGATTTCAAGTTAGACCGCTGTATTGTACTATCTTCTTAGTGCAACATGTGATAACCATCACAAATTTGTCCTAGAATTATTCTCATAAATACCACTCATTCTTGCACTCTTATCACAGTCCATTTCATTTCACATGAAAACACATGCTCATGGGTTTCGAGTATGTACCTGTGCTATCTCTTAGCACAACCACTCTCTAACCTGACAATCAATACATCATACTAGTATAATTTAAACATAGATGAGTTTATCATTTCATGTTTCCATTCCATTCACATATAATTCCCGTGAATTTCTTAGAATCTCGATGATATCACATTATCTTCAAGTCATGCAAGCGATCATTTAAAGTATGCACTCTTGTGAACCTCACTCATTACGCGGGATTACCAGTCCAGGCTAATCCCCCATATCATAACTCACAGAGTGTTGTCGAGATTACTAGTCCAGGTTAAATCCCTTAGAATGACATACAGTCTCATAAGTTTGAACCTAAATTACCAGTCCAGGCTAAATTCAGTCCTTACAGAATTACCGTCCGGGCTAAATCCTTTTTGCAACACATGTAGGATCTCATGTCATGTAAACAATGATTTATCCATCGGATATCCCTTTTTATTCAACGAGATTTTCTCGTTTCATCAAGTATATGAATATGCATAGATGATCATGCAAGGTACTTTCAATTCACACATTTTCATGTTTATTTGGGCATTAGTCCATACAACCAAAAATAACTTATCAACTAGTTTTCATACAAACTTATTCATTTCATTTAAAATGTCAATTTTCCACCAATGTCCATTACATAAAATTCAATACAATCATAGCGATATTCATGTATACATAATACATGGATAATATGCTACTAAATCACGCGAACTTACCTCGAATACGGAAATGACAAATTACCATTTTAGTCCAAAACTTGTATTTTCCCGATTAAGCCCGAATCTCTATTTTCCTGATCTATCATTTCAAATATAGCCTAGTTAACCTTTATCGAAATTACACTTTTGACTCAAATCATATTTTTAAAAAATATATTTTTGCCCCTAAACTTTATCGAAATTACACTTTTGCCCCTGAGCTTGTAAAATGATTTTTATTCAATTTTCCCATTCTATAAGCCTAGTCAAACCATTTTCATAACTATAGCAAACTACAATTCTCATCATAACACCCTTTTATACCATTTTTACAACTTTTACAAAACGGTCCTTCGGACGGTTTCGTCGAAATCGTTTAGTAAAAGTCATTTATTTAACACCCAACACTCATTTTCTACCATTAGACATCAAAATGCATGCATTTCACACATGGGTAAATTTTTAAACATGAATCCTAGGTCAAATTAATGGTAGAAATAGATAGATCTTGTTACGGGGAATGCAAGAAACGTAAAAATCTTTAAAACGGGGCTAGAACGGACTTAGAATCAAGCTTGGAAGCTTGAAAAACCTAGCCATGGTTTCTCCATGCACGTTTCAGCCAAAAGGTTGAAGATGAACAAAATTTGGCTTTTAATTTTGTTTTTAATTCATTTTAATAACTAAATAACCAAATGCCCTTAATGAAAACTTTGAAACATGCCTAACCATGTCCATTTTTGTCCACCAACTTAACCAATGGTCTAATTACCATATAAGGACATCCAATTTAAAATTCATAACAATTGGACACGTTTAGCATGTAGAACTCAACTTTTGCACTTTTTATGATTTAGTCCTTTAGACTAAATTTGGTGCCCAAACGTGAAAATTTTCGAACAAAATTTTCACGAAATCATCCCGTGAAACTGCAGACCATAAAAATATAATAAAAATAAATTTTCTTACGTCAGTTTTGTCGTCCCGAAATCACTGTTCCAACTAGGCCTTAAATCGGGATGTTACAGTCTAGAAGGATAAGCTATTACTTTGCCTTCCTGCATCAATACACAACCCAAATCGTTCAACAATGCATCACTAAAAATTATGAATTCTTTACCTGATTCAGGCTGTACTAACACTGATGCCTCTGCTAATAATGCTTTCAACTGTTCGAAACTCTGCTAACACTTCTCAGACCATTCGAACTTTACATCTTTCTGAAGTAATCGAGTCAGCAGTGTTACAATCATAGAGAATCCTTTCCCAAAATGTCGGCAATAGCCAGCTAGTCCTAGAAAACTTTGGACTTCAGATACATTTCTCAGAGGTTTCCAATCTATAATTGCAGAAATCTTGCTTAGGTCCACTCTAATACCTTCGGCTAAAACGATATGTCCAAGAAATCCAACCTATCGAAGCCAAAACTCACATTTGCTGAACTTTGCAAATAATTGCTTGTCTCTCAAGATCTGTAACACTATTTTCAAATGCTCGGCATGCTTGAATTCATTTTGAGAATAAATTAGAATATTGTCAATAAATACAACAATGAATCTATCTAAATACGGCTGAAGATTCGATTCATCAAATCCATAAGATTGCAAGAGCGTTAGTTAATCCGAAAGCATAACAAGAAATTCATAGTGTCCATACCTCGTTCTGAATGTAGTTTCGGCTCATTTGAGGCTTTAACTCGCAACTGATAATAACTAGATCTTAAATTAATCTTGAAAACACTTTGCGCCTTTCAACTGATCAAACAAATCATCTACTCTCAAAAAACCCTGTAACTCTTCTGGAAACACATCTAGATACTCGTAAACAGCTGGTATTGATTCAATCTTTGATTCTGACACTTTTGTATCAAGTACATATGCAAGATATGTGCTGCATCCCCTTTTCACATATTTTGAGCTAACATCGATGAAATTACAATTGGTAAACCACTCAGATCATTTGATTTAATTAGGAGAGGGTCATTATTCTGACATTTCAATTCAATTGTCTTTCATCTACAATCTACTATTGCATCATGCAATGTCAACTAGTCCATACCCAGAATTACATCAAACTCATCAAACGACAACAACATCAAATCAGCCAGAAAATTGTAACCCCGAGTCATTAACAGATAATTCTTGCGAACTTTGTCAACCAAGACATATTTACATAAGGGGTTCGACAGTTTTACAACAAACTTAGTGGAATTAAAATTAAATTCTTACTAAACACTAAGTTCACGCATATATATGAATGAGTTGATCTAAGGTCTATCAATGCAACTACATCAGTGTCATAAAAAGAGAATGTACCGGTAATAACATCTGGAGATGAAGCTTCTTCGCGAGCGTGAATAGCATAGGTTCTGCAGGTGCTCTAGCTTCAAATCTTAGAGCAGTATCTCGTGCTACACCTCTCCTACCACTCACATTTCCAACATTACGGGGTGGTCATCCTCTCACAAACGTGTTGATTAATCTTGCATTCTGAGATTTATTTTTCTCATCTAACTCAGGACAATCTTGAATGAAATGTTCGTGTGAGCCACATTTAAAACAGGCTTTATCATCACTCTACACTCTCCAAAATGTCATTTTCGACATCATTCACATTCAGGTTTATTTGATCTAGCATTACCCACACTTGCCATTGACGTAGCTAGAGTTTTTGAACTCATAAATTGCTTCCCACGATTTCTATTAGAGTACTCCACCGATGCATTTGATCGACTATAAACATCTCATGGTTTCTTGGATAAGGAGTGGTAGGGTTTATTCATCAATCTCTTTTTCGAATCTCTAGCTTCAAAATCAGCCTTTCTCTTTTCTTTGGGCAGTTCTTCAGCTTTGCAAGCACGACCAACGAGTACCACGAACTCTTTCTACTATAGAATTTCGACCAGTAATCAATCTTCAAATCTTTTGCACATAATAGCGTCCTTTGAAAAACATTATCGGGGATATTTACTGAGCCTCACGAATTCTCGTTAATATTCTATCACAGACATACAGCCCTATTTTAGTTCTAGAAACTCTTTGCGCTTCTGATCAATGAACCTTCGGCTGATATATTTCTTTCTGAACTCATATTGAAAGAAATCCCACATAACCCATTCTTTTGATACCACTAACATTAAAGTATTCTAGCATTGATACGCAATGTCTCTCAACAAGGATACAACACATTTAATGCACTCTTCGGGTGTACACGATAACTCATCAAATACTCTAATTGTATTTTCAAGCCAGAAATCAGCTTTCTCAGGATCATCTCAACTGTAGCCCTAACTCTTCAGCCCCATGCTTATGAATTTTATCAACTAGCGGCTTATTCAATCGTATAGGATCAATAACTTGAGGAACTACGGGGATTGGATGAGGAATTGGCGGTGGTGGAGGTTGTTGAGCAGCTGGATTTGTCTGGACATATTGAGTGAACCGCTCATTAATCATTTGGAAAAAGGCTTCTTTAGCCGCATCTCCATGACTACTCGACACAATTCTAGATTCAGAAGGCACTGTCCCTTGAGCGGGAGCTGGCGCATTACTCTCAACATTATGTGCTACAGCTCGTTCGAGATCCATTACTCTACGAAAACATAGTTTATAATGTCAGGAATCATCACAGGATATATATGGCATGTATAGATAGAATCTCACACATACATTAGTTCTAGAATCGACTAAATCGTAGCCCTGATACCAATAAATGTAACACCCCTCACCCGTATTCAACACCAGAATAGGGTTATAGAGCACTACTGGACTTACAAAATAATTAAACATCCATTTAGCATACATTTTCTCTATTCAAGTATTCATCATACAATCTCAATTCTATCCATCAATTAAATAAATACACATTTAAGTTCAATTATACGAACTTACCTCTTATACAGAAATGACGGAACGGACCAACTATTCAATTACTTTGCTTTTTCCCCGATCTAAGTTTGAATTCCTCTTTTCTTGATCTATATATAATCAAAATTAACTTATTTAATCATCTCTCTATTCAATTTAGTCCAAAACACACTTTAGAACACATTTACACTTTTGTCCCTAATATTTCTCATTTTTCACATTTTAGTCTTTATTCATAAAACCACAAATTAATGAACTTCACAATAAACCTATGCTAGCCGAACTACCATAATGCCCCTAGTAGCCCATATTTTCAATTATTACACATTTTAACCATAAACTTTACATATTTCACAATTTAATCCCTATTTTACATTTTCACTAAAAATAACTTAAGAAAACTTGTATATCTATCAACAACCATTCATAATCTATCAAGAAACTTCAAAATACATGCTTATTCATCAATGGAAACATTCAAAATCTTTAACAGCTTTGCAAATTATTCCTTGGGCTAGCTAGACCTAGTTGCAACGATCTCAGAAACATAGAAATCATAAAAAAAGGGAAAAAAAACTGTACCTTAATTAGCTATTCAAGCTTGGCCGAATGAAGAACACAATAATGGTGTTTTCTTAGCCCTAGTTTTAGTTGAAACAAGAAGAAACAAAGATGATACTTTGTTTTATTTTACTTATTTTAACTTAAATTTTTAAATTACTTAATTAACGTTATTATAAACCATTTAAAACCCTTAATATATGTCCATATATGTCCATTTATGTCATTAATGGTCTAATTACAGCATAAGGACCTTTACTTTAAGGTTCTATAGCTATTAGATACTTTTAGCTAATAGAACTCCACTTTGTACTTTACGTGACTTGGTTCTTTTTACCAAATTGACTAACCAAATGATAAAATTTCTTAATGAAACTTTCAAACAATCATTCAATCATGTTGTAAACATTAGGATACTAATAAAATAAATATTTTGACTTCGAATTTGTGGTTCCAAAACCATTGTTCTGATTTGACCAAAAACGGGCTGTTACAGATAGCTTATGCTTCCAAACAATTAATTTAACACCCCTTACCAGTATTTAACACTGGAAAAGGGTACGGGCATTACCAAACTTACAACACAAGCAAACATACAATTTTGACTCATAAATTTTCATCCAAATTAAAACCATTTGCATTCAAACATAAAGTCCCTAATACAAGCCTACGAGGCCCAAAACATGCTTTGAAAGTGGTTCGGGACTAAACCGAAAACTCGAGAAATTTTACAAAACTTAGAAAATTTTGCTATAAATAGGGGTCACATGCCGTTGTGGTTTTAGGACATGCCAGTGTCCCTAACTCGTGTAACTCTCTAACTTGAACGTTATGAACAAACTGTAGTCACACGACCAAGTCACACGCCTATGTGCTAGTCCATGTGGATAATTTAATTTTCATAAAATAGGTGCAGACTTCACACGGTCGGGACACACGCCCGTGCTTGAGGTCGTGTCCCTCGCACGACTGATCAACACGCCCATGTCTCTACCCTTGTGCTCAATTCTAAGCATTCTATTTCTCAAAATTAAGGTGCAGGAACACACGGCCAAAACACATGCCAATAGGACAGGCTGTGTGTCACACACTGCCTAGACACATGCCCGTGTGTCTACCCATGTGGACAAAATGAAGGCTATTTACCAAGCCATTTGCCACCTTCATTTGCTTAAACACATACACCCGTTTAATGACATAAATTATAGTATACTTAGGCAACCAAAACATCTACAATCATGGCTAATACATGTCTTAGGCAACCAAAACATCCACAATCATGGCTAATACATGTTAATGTAATACCATCATCTAACATGCACATGACATTTTAATAAGCCAAATCAAACATACCATTTTCACATTCCAAAAACACCACTAAGACTACTATCAACTTGTATTCACTCAACAAGGTATTATAGCAAATTAATGAATCAATTAATCCATTTCACAACGAGGCATTAAACCACAATCAACAAGTAGCAAACCACTGTAAACCACATCACTAAAAAAAGCATTAGCCAATACATGCATATCAGTAGACTTACAACCAAGTTAACCAAAATGAGCCAATTTACATGGCCAACTTCCACAACAAGCCTTTGACAATTACAAGCCAATACATTTGGCTAAAATCATAATGACACATATAAAAAAATAACCAGGTCCCTATACATGCCATATACTTAAAATGCTAAATTTCATCAATACCCAAAATGATAGTTTTGATAGTGTGAGGCGAATCTCTGACGATCCCCAACCCGGGCTAGCTTGGCTGCATTATAAAACATGGAAAATAAACAGAGTAAGCCATGATTCATTCCATCACAAACTTACCTCGGATTTATCATTTCAGGAATTTAATAATCGTAAGTTTTAAGCACATACCTGAACCGTCTTGTAATAGTTTCATATTTAATTCTCATCTTTGGTATACCCAATGAACCACTTGGAATAACAATTTCAGATACTCAGGAAAACTTGCACATAAAGCGCCACATATATAGCCATTGCTACCTCTATCTCATAATACATAATTGCTTGCTCTCGAGCCATCAACAATCCTGCTCACACAAGCTATCAGTCGAGACGTAGCTACACGGTGCTACTCACACAAGTTGTCAAGTAACCGCAACATATGCCAATATACTCAGCAACTGGTAAGACGTACAGGACCAGCACCCGTATCACATAACATAATACCCTAGTGACATGTCACTTGTATCCTAATCTATTCCTAAGGTTCGATTGGGATTTCTCACTTGCCAAATTGTCATCAAATGTGTCCATAAGATCGATTACACAATTCATGCATAAATTAAAGCATTTAAAATACATTTAAAGTAAAGCTTATTTAACATACGAACTTACCTCGGTTATAAAAACAACTATTAGTTCAATTTAGTCCACAACCTTGTTCTTTCCCCGGTCTAAACTTGAACTTCGTTTTTCTTGATAATCAAGATTGGAAGCTTGGCCAAACCCTAGCTATGTCTTCTCTTGAAATTTTTGGCTATGGGGGACTAAATTGAAGAAGATGGACACTTTTATTTGTTAATTTTGTCTTTAATTACTAGATTACCAAAATGCCCTTTTTCCCTAACCATGTCCAGTTTTGTCCATACTATAGTGTAATGGTCTAATTACCATTTAAGGACCTCTAATTTAGAATTTCATAAAAATTTACTACCTTTACCATATAGAACTCAAAATTTTCACCTATTGTAATTTAGTCCTTCTAGTCAAATTGAGCACTCAATCGATAAAATTTCTTAACAAAATTTTCACACAATTATTCTATCATGCTGTAGACCTTAAAGAAATAATAAAATAAATATTTCTACTTCAGATTCGTGTCTCGAAACCACTATTTTGATTTGACCAAAAATAGGCTATTACAACTCTCCCCCCTTTATGGATTCTTAATCCCAAAAATCTTACCAGAAAAGAGGTTAGGGTACTGTTTTCTCATAGTTTCCTCAGATTCCCACATGGCCTTTTCAACCCCATGTCATTGCCACAAAACTTTCACTAGAGCTATGCTCTTATTTCGCAACTGTTTAACCTTTCCGGCTAACACTTTGATCGGTTCTTCACCATATGTCATATCCAGTCGAATCTCAATCTCTGTCGATGAGATTACATGTGATGGATCTAATCAATATCGTTGCAACATCGACTAATGAAATACATTGTGAATTCTTTCCAACTCCGATGGCAAGGCTAATCAATATGCCACTGGCCCTATTCTTTCAATAACCTCATACGGTCCAATGAAATGCTAACCCAACTTGTCTTTGCGACCAAATCTAAGAGTTTTCTTCTATGGAGACATTTTTAGAAACACTTTATCACCAACCCAAAATTCAATATCCTTCAATTTCAAATTCACATATGATTTCTGTCAATCTGAAGCTGCTTTCATACAATCACAAATCACTTTCACTTTCTCTTCGGTTCCTCTAACTAAATCAACCCCGTGAATTTGTCTCTCACTGAGCTCGGTCCAATACAACGGAGTTCAACACTTGCAGCTATACAATGCCTCATACGGTGCCATCTTTATACTCGACTGAAAACTGTTGTTATCAGTAAATTAGACTAAAGGTAGATATTTTTCCCAGTTACCATTGAACTCTAAAACACAATAGTGAAGCATATCTTCGAGAACCTGAATTGATCTTTCAGATTGACCGTCAGTTTGCGGATGAAATGTAGTACTAAAGTTTAACTTTGTGCCCAAAGCCTCTTGCAACTTTTTCCAAAATTGAGACGTAAACCTCGAATCTCTATCCAAAATAATAGAAATAGGCACCCCGTGCAATCTAACTATCTCAACAATGTACAATTCAGCTAGCTTATTGTAACACCCCAAACTCAGCCTGGACGTTATGGCTAAATCTGGCGATGTCACATTGGGTTTTTTTTTGTAAAGTGTTATATCAATGAAAACTCTTACTATATATTTAACCTCTTTATGTGTTTCTGAGTTATGTCATTCATTTCAAAACTTGCGTCACTAACCAAAAAGTATTTACTTTAAAATCATTATTCATTTCCAAAAATATCATTTTATAGTGGAAGCTTTTTAAAACAGTTGCGTACTGTGACAGCCCTAATTCGACCCTAGTCGGAATGTGGTTTCAGGACCACAAAACCGAGTCATAAAATTTAGTTAAAATTTTATTTGCATATCTTATATGTGTGATAGTACTTGTATAAAAATTTGATGTTTTAATTTTATATTAGGAATGTGAATTTTGCTTGAAAGGATCTAGTTGAGAGACTTAGAAAATTATGATAGGTAAATAAGTAAGGACCAAATAGTATTAAAATAGGAAAGTTTGGGTTTGCATGTCAAAGTGCCCAATTCATGATAAGTGGCCGGCCAAGCATGTGACAGCCCAAAATTGACCCTAGTCGGGAAGTGGTTTCGGGACCGCTAAACCGAGTCACCGAAAGGTTTGAATGTGATGTTTATTGTCTAGAATATGTAATCATGGATGTGTGAAAATTTCAAGCTTCGATTTAGTCGATTGCATGTGAATTTAGTCAATAGGACTTATATGAGAAAATTTTAAAATGTGATAGGTCAATGCATGAGGACCTATTAGTGCATGTGGAAGAAAAAGGGGACTTGCATGTCAAATTCCCCCTCCCTAATATGTAGTGGCCGGCCATGCTATGGGTGGAAACATGTCACCAACATGTTGTGTTAGTGATGTATGGTAAGGAAAATAAAATAATAAGCATGATAATTAAATAATGAAAGGAAGGGTGATGAAAAAAAAAGAAAAAAAATAATAATGGTCTCATGAATACACCCCATTGCCGTGAGCTAAAGGAAGGAAAAGAAAGGTTTTGTTCATCCTTTTTCAACCTCTTTTGACCGAAAATCCTAAGGAAGAGGATTAGGAGGAAGTTTGGCCATGCATGTAACTAGATTGAGGTATGTTTAATGTTATTCTTTGAGATTCATGTATATTTTAAGTTGTAAGTTCAAAATCTACCTAGCCATGGTTCAAACTTTGTTAAATGATGGAGATGACATTCGGCCATGAATGTTACGTTCTTGGTTGGTATTTTGATGTCTTTGGTGATGAGGTAAGGAGATGGTTGACTTTGGGTGTTTAATAAAAGGGTTTGGATGTGAGAGTGTGTGAGAAGTAGAAATGAGGAGTCTTAGCAACTCCATGAAGGTTCGGCCATGGTAGTTTGAGGATTAGAGACTTTATTTCTTGTTAAAAATTTGATGAATCCTAGTGTGTGAAGTGTTTGAACCAACTAAGGATTAATAGATGCATGGGTACAAAGTAGGAAGAATCGGCTACTATGGTTGACACCAATGCCGAATGTAAAGATGTTATAGTAAATAATGTATGTGATTTGAGTTGATAATGTGAAAAAGGATAATTAGATGTATTATAAATGATATAAAGATTTTAGAAATTATTTTGGTTAGGTGTGTGTATGATTAAGTATATTCGGCAATATACTTAAAGTGAGTACTTGATATTATATGGGAGTATGTATATTCGGCCACATGAGTAAATATATATATGATGTTAAATTTGATTATGTATAATGGGCATTAAGATGTGGAACTTAAGAAATGTAGTCATATGTGGAATTACATGATGTTATAGTTGACATTGTACACACATACATCCATTCGGCCATCAACATGAGTAATTAGTGAGGATGGTTGCCGAATATACAAACATACATAAGCATGTGTAATTGAATTATGAATGTTTAACAAGATGGTTAAACTAGTGAATTATTGATTAAGCTCAAGGAGCTAAAGGAGGAGAATCAAGCAAAGGCAAAGAAAAGATCACTGAGTAGCCGAGTTGGAACCGTCTTACCCAACACAAGGTAAGTCATTAAGCATGTAGTTGGTATTATTTCAAATGGTCATAATGTTTATGTATTGATGCTGAATGGAATGAATAAATATACATATATATATGCATGTACGTATGTGATGATGAAATTGTTGAATGAAAAGAAAAGAGGTAAGATGTACTGAGTTGTTGATCTCGGCACTAAACGTGCGGGTATAACCATTTATGACCATGAGATTGGCGCTAAGTGCGCGGGATTAAATTGTACAGCACTAAGTGTGCGATTTGACTATGTTACACTAAGTGTGCGAAATGGATATGATGCACTAAGTGTGCGAATTGACCATGCGGCACTAAGTGTGCGAGTTTGACTATGTAGCACTAAGTGTGCGATTTGATTACGTAGCACTAAGTGTGCGAGTTGATTATATAGCACTGAGTGTGCGGACTCAATATACATTCGTGAATCATTATGGACACTAAGTGTCTTGAGTACATGGCTAATAGGTGCTATGCTTATACTTGGTGTTGAGCTCGGTAAGTTTGAACCTATGTGACAAATATACTTGAAGTCACGTACATAAAATTTATCGTAGGATGGGTGAAAGGCCGTTTAGTCGTTTGATTGTAACGAAAATAAATTGATTTATGAAAATGCTTCAATGTCCTATTGATGAGTATATGGAATGTGAATGCATGAATTGATATGAAACTGAATCGATAGGTTGGAGGAACTATGGTATGGTTCGGTATGGATGGAGTAAATTGTCTCGTTCTATTTTGTTTCCTCTTGTGATAATGTTATTGATGGATGGTAGTGCATTGCTTATGACTTACTGAGTTATAAACTCACTCGGTGTTTCCTTGTCACCCATTATAGGTTGCTTGGACTCATCTATTTTTGCGGGGTCAGGCCGTCATCGAAGTCATCACACCGGATAGCAAGTTTTGGTACTTTCTTCTTAGTTGGCTTAGAAGAACATTTTGGCATGTATAAGCTATTACGTTGTGTTTGAACTTTGGCATGTAAACTTTAAGCCATGCGAAAATGGCACGAATGTTCGATTGAGTTGGATCAAGGGTAGGCATGAAATGGACCTAGTTACTTTCGTAACAGATGCTGGCAGCAGCAGTGTCATGAGATTGAAAAATCACTAAAAATAGTAGGAGTGGAATTAATTGATGAATAAATTATGTAATCGAAGCTCGATGAGTCTGTTTTCATGAGGAAGTAATGAAAAGATCATATGGGCAGTATATTAAGAGAGAATCAGATTTTTGTGGGACAGGGCCAGAACGGTTTCTGGATTTCCTGCTCCGACTTTGGAAATTCATTATAAATTAACCAGAGATAATTAGGGGTCGTACCATATATGTACAGATTCCTCTCTGAGTCTAGTTTTCATAGAAACAAACGGCATCAGTATTGAAGCCCCGTGCAGGGAGATATCCGAGTCGTAATGGGAAAAGGTCAGTGTAGTCGACCCCTGCAACATGGGAGACTTTGACTAATAAACTGTACTAATTGGCCCGACCAAAAATTCTAGAAAAAAATACATAGATGGGCACATGAGTCTAGTTTCTGGAAAAAATCACGAAACTGATTTTCGAGTTACGAAACTCAAGATATGATTTTTAAAGCGACTAGTACACAGATTGGGTAGTGTCTGGAAAATAAATTTTACAAGGGGTTAAAGTCAGTTAACACCTCGTGTCCGACTCCGGTGTCGGTTTCGGGTTCGGGGTGTTACATTTGATTGGTATCAGAGCTATGGTTTAGTCGGTTCTAGGACTACCATAGCGCGTATGAGTCTAGCTATACATGCCGAATGTTAATGTTTAAATGTGTGATGACTTCTGACGGTTGAAATGTTTTTGTTTTGATTAGTAAATGGACCCCGGTGAAGAAAGAACCCTAGCGGATGACGTTGAGAGCGTAGCGGCTGCTCCTGTACAAGGGACGCTGCCTGTTGAACCTCAGTCATCTGCGAATAATCAAGGTGAGGGGGCTAAACAAGCCTTCTTTACCATGATGAATGAGTGGGTCGCGCAATATGCCCGAACCAACCCGGCTGTCCAACAATTCCCAAATTTGAATAATCCACCCCAAGAGCCTGTAATGCCATCAGTCGCTGATCCTGTGAGGCTGAGTAAGCCACCTGTAGACTTGATTAGGAAGCGTGGGGCCGAGGAGTTCAAGGCCATAGTAACTGATGATGCCGAAAGGGCCGAGTTCTGGCTTGATAACACCATTAGGGTGTTCGATGAATTGTCATGCACACCCGACGAATGTCTAAAATGTGCTGTATCTTTGTTGCGGGACTCAGCCTACTATTGGTGGAGGACCTTCATTTCCATAGTCCCGAACGAGCGATTAACTTGGGACTTCTTTCAAACGGAATTCCGAAAGAAATTTATTAGCCAACGGTTCATTGATCAGAAGCGTAAGGAGTTCTTGGAACTCAAGCAAGGCCGTATGACTGTATCTGAATACGAACATGAATTCGTAAGACTCAGTAGGTATGCCCAGGAGTGTGTAGCTGATGAGGTTGCTATGTGCAAAAGATTCGAGGAAGGATTGAATGAAGATTTAAAGCTACTAATGGGTATTTTGGAAATAAAAGAATTCGTAACACTAGTCGAACGAGCCTGCAAGGCGGAAGAACTTGGAAAGGAGAAGAGGAAGGCTGAATTTGAAGCTAGAGATTATCGTAAAGGATCGACGGGTAAAGCTCCGTTCTCAGCTGTAAAGAAGTTCAGGGAGGACATTAATAAGTCGAGGGCGACTGCGGGAATTTCCATCAGGGCAAGACCATCGATGGGCTCCCGAGCTACTTCGGTAGTTAGTGTGGGCAATAATCGTCACGAGAAACCTGAATGTCCCCAATGTGGAAGACGACACCTAGGTGAATGTTGGGGCAAGTCTACTAGCAGGGCCTGTTACGGATGCGGTTCGAAGGACCACTTTATTAGAGATTGCACGGAGCTGGATGAGAAGAATAAGATTCAAGGTGCAAGACCTAGTGGAGTGACATCTAGAGGTAGACCACCGAGAATTTTAGGAGGCAGGGGTGGTAGTCAGAGGGGGCCTCTGATACGGCCGATCGAGCCGAGAACCGTACTCCTGCTAGAGCATATGCCATTCACGCACGAGAGGAGGCATCCTCCCCCGACGTCATCACTGGTACCTTCACTCTCTTTGATACTAATGTGATTGCATTGATTGACCCTGGTTCTACTCATTCATATGTATGCGAAACCTTAGCAACCAGTAAGACTCTACCTGTTGAGTCTACTGAGCTCGTAATTCGAGTATCAAACCCTTTGGGTCAATGCGTACTTGTTGATAAAGTGTGTAAGAGATGCCCTCTAATAATCCGAGAATCCTATTTTCCGGCTGATTTGATGCTTTTGCCGTTCGACGAGTTTGATGTTATTCTTGGTTTGGATTGGTTAACCGCGCATGATGCGGTTGTGAATTGCAAAAGCAAGACTATCGATTTGAGGTGCGCAAATAACGAAATAATCCGAGTTGAGTCTGCGGACTTAAGGGGGTTGCCAGCTGTAATATCAGCAATGTTGGCCCAGAAATATGTAAGGAAAGGGTGCGAAGCATACTCGCGTATGTACTTGATGACAAGGAGTTAGAAAGAA
>NW_024403191.1:0-21367 GCF_007990345.1 Gossypium hirsutum | reverse complement strand
AAACGAAGACGACCGGAATTGAACCGCAAATTAACACACCGGTGACTGAAATGAGGCTAGAGATTCCTAAATTCTTGAGCATAGCGGTATAGCGTGGTGGAACAATTGCATAAGCACCCGCTCGCATCTCAGTGCTCGAGTTACTTCTAAGTTCAGAAATACATCGTAATGCGTGGTAAAGTGCTAAATGAGACTTATGTCGCTAAAATATCTCAGTGAACAAATTGGATCGCCTGGTTAACAATATAAATGCGATAACTTCATCTTCTCAACGATGATGAGATCCCGCCAGGTGGTATGGATCTACCAAGGCCTTGCACTCACTGCCCGTTGCAAGGGTGTATACTACCGGCGGTACTCGTGGACATGGATCGGCCCTGAATGTTTTACCCCTGTCCACATTAACAGGTACCTGTGGATGTTCTCACATGAAATCATGCCAAATATAGTGAGAGCTTTGATGGCACTGAGAAAAGTGATGGGGAGATCGAGATACCTCTATTGATTGGTCCAAATACATACGAGGTGGACTTTTTGGTAATGGATATTAAACCATCTTACAATTGCCTATTGGGGAGGCCTTGGATCCATTCTGCAGGAGCTGTACCATCGTCACTTCACCAAAAGTTAATTTGGTGATAGAGGGTCGATTGTGACTATAGGTGCAGAAGAAGACATCATTGCATCAGTCACCGATGATATGCCATACATAGAGGCTGATAGTGAAGCGATAGAATGTTCATTCCGATCATTGGAATTCGTGAATGCCACATTTGTCATCTAGATGAGCAAATCCCAGAGCCTAAGATATCCAAGCTACGTCAATGAGCTTACAGCTAACGATGGGAAAGGGAGCATTGCCTGGAAGAGGATTGGGAAATACCTCCAGGGAAGGTTGGAGTACCGATCCCAGTTAACAAACAGGACCGTTATGGTTTGGGATATAGCCTAATGCGAGGAAAGAGGAAGAGATGGAGAAAAGCAAGAAAAGAAGAGCACATTTGGGCGGGATAGAAGTCAAGTGGGACGATAACCTTTCCCATATCTAAACTTTTGTTTCAAGGGGAATTGTCACCTGAGAGAAGGATGAGGTTACAGAAGGAGGATTGAGAGGTTGGACATCATGCCATATCCGCGGAAGAAAGGGTGGAAAGGAATTTATCGGGCATTCGTCCTTACGAACCTGGAAGTGTTTTGAATAACTGGACTGCAGAAGAGATCCCTGTAACATTTAGAACTAATTCAGAGTAATATTCAGAACACTTGTTGCCCTAAGCCTGGGGTGATAAGAATCTTTTGTAAAAGGCACATGTCCAAATCTAATTTCAGTGAAACTTATCATTCAGTTTCATCTTGAGCAATATTCTTTCATTCTTTTCATTCCCTTTAATATAGTTGCATACAAGTATCTTAGATCTTTTTTTGGCTCCATTTGTTCCATAACAGGTCTTCAGATATCAACGAGATGAGCGACTCTGTTACTAATTCAGAGTCTCTATTTGAGCAAGACATGAGTATAGATAATCCTCAAGATTTTAAGGTGACCAAGACAGCGTTTTATCTCCGGATTTGTTAGAATGATGGAAGAAGAAGAAAACAATTCTACCCTATAAGGAATCAGTAGAGTTGTGATTTAGAAGAGGGCAGAGAGGTAAAAGTTGGCGCTTGCATTGCCAAGGAAACAAGGCGAGACCTTGTTGAGTTGCTTCAAGAGTTTAAAGATGTCTTCGCATGGTCCTACCAAGATATGCCAGGTTTAAGTACTGATATCGTGGTACACCGATTGCCTATAAAGGAAGAATGCAAACCAGTCCAACAAAGCTTCGAAGGATGAGGCCTGATGTCTTGCTAAAATAAAGGAAGAAGTCAAGAAGCAATTTGATGCTGGTTTCTTACAGGTGGTCAAGTACTCAGAATGGGTAGCCAATATAGTCCTGTTTCTAAGAAGATGGAAGGTGCGAATGTGTGTGGACTACAGAGACTTGAACAAAGCCAGCCCAAAGATAATTTCCCACTGCCTCATATCGATACCTTGGTAGACAACACGGCGGATACTCACTGTTCTCTTTCATGGATGGTTTCTCCGGGTACAACCAAATTAAGATGCTTTCTGAAGACAGGGAGAAGACCACATTCATAACGATGTGGGGACGTTTTGTTATAAAGTGATGCCTTTTGGATTGAAAAATGCGGGAGCAACGTATCAGAGAGCCATGGTAGCATTATTCCATGATATGATGCATAAAGAGATAGAAGTTTATGTTGATGACATGATCGCAAATCCAGAACAGAAAGGAACACGTGCAAGTTCTGAGAAAACTGTTTCTGAGGTTAAGGAAGTTCCAGCTAAACTTAACCCAGCCAAGTGTACTTTCAGGGCTAGATCAGGAAACTGCTAGGATTCTTAGTCAGCGAAAGGGAATTGAATTGACCCAGACAAGTTAAGGCCATACAAGATTACCTCGCCAAGTACTCAAAAGAAGTTCGGGGTTCCTAGGAGACTAAATCACATCGCTCGATTCGTTTCACATTAACTGAGAATGTGACCCCATATTCCGTCTTCTTAGGAAACACAATCCAGGTGTATGGATGAGAAGTGCCAGGAAACTTTCGAAAGAGTTAAACATTACTTGTCCAACACCCCAGTACTGATGCCACCTTGCCTGACAACCACTGATACTATACTTGGCAGTATTTGAGATTCCATGGGGTGCGTGCTCGGCCAACATGATGAGTCAGGACGAAAAGAAAGAGCGATCT
This sequence comes from Gossypium hirsutum, assembly GCF_007990345.1. Lineage (NCBI taxonomy): Eukaryota > Viridiplantae > Streptophyta > Magnoliopsida > Malvales > Malvaceae > Gossypium > Gossypium hirsutum. The sequence goes on along the minus strand of NW_024403191.1, from coordinate 18,607 downwards.
ATTATCTCAGTAAGAGTTCACTGAATGCGAAACGAGATATTCGCCAATTGAAAATTATGTTGCGCATTGGTTTGGACTACTCGGAGATTGAGACAATACATGTTGTACCATACGACTTGGTTAATCTCAAGGTTAGACCCTCTGAAATACATGATGGAGTCAACTGCTCTAAACGGAAGGATGGCCCGATGGCAAATTCTACTATCTGAATTTGACATAACCTATGTGAATCAAAAGGCTGTAAAAGGGAGCGCGATAGCAGATTTTCTAGCAAGTAGAGCCCTGGACGATTATGAGCCTTTGAACTTTGACTTCCCAAATGAGGATCTGATGTATGTGGCAACTACTGAAGCGAGCACACAAGAAGGCAATACTTGGAAATTAAATTTTGACGGAGCCTCAAATGCCATGGGCAACGGGATTGGGGCAGTCTTGGTATCTCCAAACGGTAATCATTATCCTTTCACCAGTAAACTAGATTTTGATTGCACAATAACATGGCGGAATATGAAGCATGTATCATGGGAATCCGCACGGCTATGGAACGCAAATCAAGGTACTTGAGGTATATGGGGATTCGGCATTGGTAATTTATCAGCTCAAAGGCGAATGGGAAACAAGAGACCCTAAATTGATTAGTTACCGAAGGATAGTCCTAGAATTGATTGAGGAGTTTGACGACATCACTTTTTGTTATCTCCCACGAGACGAGAATCAGATGGCCAACGCTTTAGCTACGTTGGCTTCCATGATCAAAGTAAATAGACCAGAGGATGTGAAGCCTATCCAATGAGCATTTATGATGCTCCAGCCCACTGTTGTAATATTGACGAGGAAGAAGAAAGGACGACAACCCTTGGTATCAGGACATATTGCGATACGTGAAAAATTGTGAATACCCAACCAAGCAACTGAGAATGACAAGAGAATGTTGAGAAGGCTGGCCAGTGGTTACGTCTTAGATGGAGAATCTTGTACAAAAGAGGAAAAGATCAGGTGCTGTTAAGATGTGTAGACGCTGTGGAGGCCAAGCAGATCTTGGAAGAAGTCCATGATGGTATTTGTGGAACACACGCTAACGGTTTCACAATGGCCAGACAGATCATGAGATTTGGATATTATTGGTCTACCATGGAAGGAGACTGCATCAAGTATGCTAAGAAGTGCCATAAATGCCAGATTTACGGAGACAAATTCATGTGCCTCCATCACCTCTTCACGTCATGACTTCCCCATGGCCTTTCTCCATGTGGGGCATGGACGTCATTGGGCCGATATCGCCAAAGGCTTCAAACGGACATCGTTTCATTTTTGTAGTGATTGACTACTTTACTAAGTGGGTAGAGGCTACTTCTTACGCCAACGTCACAAAGACAGCTGTCAGCAAGTTTTTAAAGAAGGAAATCATATGTCGGTATGGAATGCCTGAAAGGATCATATCAGACAACGCATTAAATTTGAATAATAGCACGATAGCAGAGGTTTGTAATCAATTCAAGATCAAGCACCACAACTCATCGCCATATCGTCCGAAGATGAATGGTGCGGTGGAGGCAGCCAATAAAAATATCAAAAAGATTGTGGGGAAATGACTGAGACCTATAGAGATTGGCACGAGAAGTTGCCATTCGCCCTCTATGCTTATCGAACGTCCGTCAGGACTTCTACCGGGGCAACACCATTCTCTTTGGTTTATGGAATGGAGGCAGTGCTACCAATTGAGGTTGAAATTCCCTCTCTCCGAGTTTTTTCAGAACTAAAGTTAGACGAAGCAGAATGGGTCCAAGCCCGATATGATCAGCTGAACTTGATTGAAGAAAGGAGGTTAAGAGCTATCCGTCATGGTCAAATGTACCAGAAACGAATGATGCGAGCTTACAATAAGAAAGTTCGTCCAAGAAACTTCCATGAAGGGGACTTGGTACTGAAGAAGATCCTTCCCATACAAAAGGGACTTCAGAGGAAAGTGGATGCCAAACTGGGAGGGACCTTATGTAGTAAAAAAGGCCTTTTCAGGAGGGGCATTAATTTTAACTGGGATGGATGGAAAAAGCTTGCCCAATCCTATGAATTCGGATTCAGTGAAGAGGTACTTTGCCTAAAAAAAAAAAGGGGAGAGGCCAAGGCGAAACCCGCAAAGGGCACATTGAGACCAAAGGGGCTTTGAATTGAAACCCAGGAATGGGCAATTCGAATTTCGATCAAAGGTGAGGCATAAAGTAGTTTTGTCTTCTCCGAATTAACAAGAAGGAGAGATGCTACACCTTGGGGCATCAACAAAGTCTTTTAGGATTTCTAAACACAGAGTTTGTGCAGAGAAACTCATGCTGCGATATCTGGGGCACCTGTTTTTTTATCTTATTTACATCTTAGCAAAATTTGCTATTTGTTCATTTAGAGCTCTGCTCTCAATAAAATTCCATCTTATTCATTGTGATAATCTTTTTCATCATATCTCAGCAAAGTTTGCTATCTTGATTGATTTATTCATTTCGAGCTTTGCTCTCAGCAAATTTTATTTTGTCCATTTTGATAATCTTTCAAGCATTTTCCTTTGAAATAACGATTAATGGATTGACAATACACATGTAGAAGGAGTTCTGCATATTACTCTGAAAGTTTCTAAATAACACGAGGACCTGAAACAGGACTATTGTTTAGAGCTGACCAAACTTAAGGGTTAGAAGCATTGGAGGAAGAATAGTCTAAATTGCATCTATTTCTTTAGGTTTTCTGTCAAAGGTACTGGCTGAACAAGAAGGCATCAGTGATAGAACCTTGATGAAAAATGAGGAATGACAACCTAAGCATTAAAATGGATCATTCTCATGACATTCTACAAATATAATACATACACATCTAGTTAGGAGCATTTGATTCATTCTGATCATGTCATCCTAAACACTAGGCGTAAATAGGTCCTATCTTCCTATATTGGTAGGAAGTGGATCAAAGATGCAGATCTTGTCTTCCCATATTGGTGGCGAAGTAGATCGCAGAAAGCAGGTCTTGTCTTCATGTATTAGCGTGAAGTAGATCGAAGGTAGCAGATCCTATCTTCCTATATTGGTAGGAAGTGGATCGAAGATGCAGATCTTGTCTTCCCATATTGGTGGCGAAGTAGATCGCAGAAAGCAGATCTTGTCTTCATGTATTGGCGTGAAGTAGATCGAAGGTAGTAGGTCCTATCTTCCTATATTGGTAGGAAGTGGATCAAAGATGCAGATCTTGTCTTCCATATTGGTGGCGAAGTAGATCACAGAAAGCAGGTCTTGTCTTCATGTATTGGCGTGAAGTAGATCGAAGGTAGCAGATCCTATCTTCCTATATTGGTAGGAAGTGGATCGAAGATGCAGATCTTGTCTTCCCATATTGGTCGCGAAGTAGATCGCAGAAAGCAGATCTTGTCTTCATGTATTGGCGTGAAGTAGATCGAAGGTAGCAGATCCTATCTTTCTATATTGGTAGGAAGTGGATCGAAGATGCAGATCTTGTCTTCCTATATTGGTGGCAAAGTAGATCGCAGAAAGCAGGTCTTGTCTTCATGTATTGGCGTAAAGTAGATCGAAGGTAGCAGATCCTATCTTCCTATATTGGTAGGAAGTGGATCGAAGATGCAGATCTTGTCTTCCCATATTGGTCGCGAAGTAGATCGCAGAAAGCAGATCTTGTCTTCATGTATTGGCTTGAAGTAGATCGACGGTAGCAGATCCTATCTTCCTATATTGGTAGGAAGTGGATCGAAGATGCAGATCTTGTCTTCCTATATTGGTGGCAAAGTAGATCGCAGAAAGCAGATCTTGTCTACATGTATTGGCGTGAAGTAGATCGAAGATAGCAGGTCCTGTCTTCCTATATTGGTAGGAAGTGGATCGAAGATGCAGATCTTGTCTTCCCATATTGGTCGCGAAGTAGATCGCAGAAAGCAGATCTTGTCTTCATGTATTGGCGTGAAGTAGATCGAAGGTAGCAGATCCTATCTTTCTATATTGGTAGGAAGTGGATCGAAGATGCAGATCTTGTCTTCCTATATTGGTGGCAAAGTAGATCGCAGAAAGCAGGTCTTGTCTTCATGTATTGGCGTAAAGTAGATCGAAGGTAGCAGATCCTATCTTCCTATATTGGTAGGAAGTGGATCGAAGATGCAGATCTTGTCTTCCCATATTGGTCGCGAAGTAGATCGCAGAAAGCAGATCTTGTCTTCATGTATTGGCTTGAAGTAGATCGACGGTAGCAGATCCTATCTTCCTATATTGGTAGGAAGTGGATCGAAGATGCAGATCTTGTCTTCCTATATTGGTGGCAAAGTAGATCGCAGAAAGCAGATCTTGTCTACATGTATTGGCGTGAAGTAGATCGAAGATAGCAGGTCCTGTCTTCCTATATTGGTAGGAAGTGGATCGACGATGCAGATCTTGTCTTCCCATACTGGTGGCAAAGTAGATCGAAGAAAGCAGATCTTATCTTCATGTATTGGCGTGAAGTAGATCGAAGATTGTAGATCTTGCCTTCCTGTAGTTGGCAGCGAAGCAGATCGAAGATGGCAGATTTTACCTCCCTGACTACAGTGGAGTACATTGAAGCCGATAACTCTATCTCCCTGTATTTGGCAGTGGAATAGATTGAAGATTGCAGATTTTGCCTTCCTGTATTTGGCAGCAAAGCAGGTTGAAGACGGCGGATTTTACCTCCCTGATTACAGTGGAGTACATTGAAGCCGATAACTCATCTCCCTAAGCAGTAGTGGAGCAGACAAAACCACAGATCTTATCTCCCTAAGCAGTAGTGGAGCAGATCGCATCAAGTCTTATCTCCTTAAGCAGTAGCGGAGCAGAAGAACCACAGATCTTATCTCCCTAAATAGTAGTGGAGCAGACTAAAAATACAAATCTCATCCCCATGGAGTCGTAGCAGAGTAGATTGAAGCTACAAGGCGTATCTGAAGTTGCAGTAGAGTGGATCGAAGCAACAAGACGTGGCAGGTTGGAATAAGGCTACTTGAAGAAGATGAGCACCAAAAGTCAAGACTCGGCAAGACCGGGCAAAATTGGCCCTTTTGATGTCTTTGCTCTATTCTCGTTACACGAAATGAGCAAAGAGGGGCAGCTGTACGAGCCCATTTTGCCCGGGCCCAGTGCAAACAAAAACAAATAAAAATAAAACATAAACCAAATACATTGCAGCCCAAATTTCATATGGCCCAAACTACCCAAATTAACCCTAACCCAAAACAAACATAACCCTAGCCCAAGATTAACCCCATTTTCAGCAAACCCTAGTTTGCTTCCCCAAGCTAGCCGTCGCAAGCTTCCATACGTGGCCCCCTCGTCCACCACGCCCCACGCGTCTGACACTCCCACCTGCTCCACCGTGCCCACCACCTGCAACAGAGACAGAAACAACAGCAAAAGGAAGCATGCGAGGAATGGGGCAAAGAATAAACAAAAGAACGGAAACAAAAAAAAAGAAATGAATGTTTATAGATCGGCTTTAAAAGCCAAAATCAAGGATCAAAGGGGGGACTTTTTTTTCTCTTCGGGGATTTTCCTTTCATTTTCAATTGTAATATTACTTAAGAATACAAGAGTAAAAGCAGATTCAAGCAAGAAAAACACCCGAAAACAGAAAAGGCAGTCAGATCTAAGGTTTCTTTTATTTTTATTGTTCAAAAACTCATCTATTATATATCTTTACATAGCATAAGTTTATAAAAAAGAGTTAACAAAAAAATAAAAAAATTTTACCTTTCCGGTGGCCGGCGCCGGCGCCGGCGAGCCTCCGGTGGCCGTCCGGTGACCCCCCTTGGCCGGAAATCGCTCCGAGCTCCCCTCTCCTCTCTCCCTTTTCTTTTTTTTTTCCTTCAGCTTTACAAATGATTTTTTTGAAAATTTTTTGACTTTTATAGGGGGTCAAAACGCACCGTTTTGGACCCCCGGTTTAAATAAATGAAACGGCGTCGTTTTGAACACGGGTCGGGTCGACCCGACCCGCACCAGGGAGGATCCGCGTGTTTTTCTTTGGAAGGGCTAATTGCACTTTTAGCCCTTCCGCTTTTCTGGGAGTTTACAATCAAGGTTTTTTTTTTATTTTTAATTTGGCTCCATGGTTTTGCCCCGAATTCGTTCTGGTCCCCCATGCTGCGCAACGTTTTAATACTTGGGTTTATTGCGCTTTTGACCCTCCAAGTTGCACGCGTGTTACAATTAAGTCCCTTTTCTCTGTTTTCATTTTAAATTGGCCCTACAACTTTGTTTTTAATTCAATTTTAATCCTTTTTTCGTTTATTTTTGTATCTTTATTAAATATCCTTATTATTTTTATATTATTAGTATTATTAGTATTACTATTATTATAATTATGTACTAGTGTATATTTTTATTACGTACGTGTATACACATATATTTTTTCGTGTTTAACATTTTTCATTTCACTTTATTTTAATATTTTATTAATTTTATGTTCGTTTCTTTTATATTCCAATGTTATTATTATTATTATTATTAGTTTATGCTTTGTTATATATTTATATATTTATAATATGTATATATACGTACTTATACATACTTAAATATATTTTTTCACATTTCATAATTCTTATATACTTACATATATTTATGCATATTTTACATCATATACATACTTATATATTTTATACTCTTAAAAATGCTTTTTGTATATTTCACATATTTTATAATTCACATACATATATTTTATATTATCACGATTTGTAAATATATAAATACACATTTACATTTTTTATAATATTTACCGATTTTATATATATGTACATACTTATCTATGTTTTCATATTCTGTGATTTATATATATTTCTTATTTTATGGCTTTAAATTATACATGCATATATATATATATATATTTTACATAATTGTATTTATTGTCATCATTGTTATTTGGTGTTTGTTTATTTATCCATGTACACTTGTGCTTTTTCTAAAATGTTAGTTCTATTTATTTATTTGTATGCTTTGTTTATGTAATCGCCTCGTCATTTCATTTTGCCTATTGCATTGTTGTTACTCATTTTACTTTGCTCACCTTGTCGTATTCGTTATTGTTTTGTCAAGCATTGACACTAAACACCAAAAGGAAAATTTTTCTAAATAAGGCAATATTTCGCGTTTGGAAACTCGAGAAAACGTGCCCTAACGTGCTGGGTTTCGATTTCTCGTTTGACTAAATAGCCAAATATCCTCTTAAAGCTTCAAAGTATGGTTTCATTAAACTATAAGGTGATCTTGGTTTCGATGGTTTAGAGTATCGTGTCCTAACGTGCTGGATGTGATATTCCTTCGGAACAAGAGAATCTTATGTTTCAATTCATGATATCAGATTTTCTTTTAAGGATCGCATTTTTTAAAACTCTTCAAATTTTCAATTTTCGACACTAAGACACTAATTAATCAACCAGGTACCAATTTTGGGCGTATCGAGGGTGCTAATCCTTCCTCGTGCGTAACCGGCTCCCGAACTCATTTTTCTGAATTTCGTAGACCAAAATCGTTGTTTTAATAAAATTAAATCATTTATTAAAAACAACCACTTTTTGAGGTGACCCGATCACACCTCGTCAAAAAAAGGATTGGTGGCGACTCCCGTTTTCATTCTTTTTTTTAAATCCAAGTCGACCCCGTTTTCATCCAAAAAATGGTGTCAACAACATGATAATTAGATTTATTTAAAATAAAAATATTAAATATTTAAATATTAAAAAATATTGTTGAATTTAATTGGCCATTAAATGACCATTGACTAGCGTTGATTGGGCATTGACCTACCATGTAGCGCTATTAGAATATGCAATGTATTTTTTTTAATATTATATATTATATTGAGTAAAAATATAAAAAACCATATATAATATATAAAAAATTAAAACTTTTACTATAAAATATATAATTCTAAAATTCTAAAATATTATTAATTTAACTAATTTCTTTTCAATTATCATTTTTTGTAAATTTTTTTATAATTTATATTTTTCTTAATTTATATATATTTCTGATTTTTTATATATTTATTTTTAATTTTTATATATATTTAATAAAAATATTTATTTTTTACATAAAGCGATCACATGGCGCTTTGTGATTGACTATTAAATTTTCTTTTAATGTATGTAAAAAAATAAATTAAAAAATATAACAGAAACATACTGAAAAGTGATTGCTACTTCAAGTACCAAATTGGTAAAAAAGAAAAATTAGATTCCAAAATTAAATTTAGTATAAAAATTATGCCTAATTTATGCCATCCTTATACATTAAAAAATTGATGTGATTGGGAGAAATTTGAATATGGGTGGAAATGAATCCATAGTAAAGTAGTTAAATGAAAGAACCATGAAAAATCAAAGGCCATGGACTTTATCGAGTAAACGTTGTCAAACATTGGGCACATGTTTTCACAATCAGACATATATGGTGGGCCAATCTAATAAATCTTGTCTTCTCCTTCTCCAGATGTGACGTGGTTTACACAAATAATTTCGACGACGCCAATCAATCAAAACCATACTAACACCTTAAAATCAATGTTAATCTAAATATTTATCATCTTCCACTTGCATTAAATGTTTATTTTTCTATAATATCTGTCACAAAAATGGTGTTTTTTTAAAAAAAATTAAAAAAGAAAAAAGAAAAGCCAAGTAAAAAGTGCCTCAACATAATGATTAAAAGGAGGTTTCGTAAGTAATCTATCTTTATCTCTTAACTCTTATAGACGTCTCTGTTCATATCCTCTTTATTTATTTATATTAATAAGTTAACAGTCTCATAATCCAATAAACTTCTTCTGTATCCTTTATGGGATCTGGGGCTTCTTTAATTTCTCAAAGAAACCAAGTACCCAAGCACACAACTCTTTCTTTTCCTGCTCTCAAAGATGACAACTTTTCATCATTAAAGCTCAAGGCCTTACTTTGATAAATGAGTTTCGGTCCCATCTCTTGAGCTGTGAAGCAGATTTTCAAATCTGGGTACTTCTCATTTTTTCTACAAAACCCGACAAACATTTGTTTTTGTATGTATTAACTTGTAGGTTTTTACCCCAGATCTTGCAATGGTCTGAAACTCTTGAGTAAAGCTGTTTTTTCTTTTGTTGGGGGGGGGTCTTTATAAAGGGTAGAAAATGGCTTATAGCTTAGAGCAAAGGTTTTGGTGTCAGCGAGTTTTAAGGTTTGGGTTTGCATTTGTATGTGTGTGTTTGGGTGGGTACATTGTTGGTCCGACATCACTGTTGTGGCGTTTGAAGGACAAGTCAAGACCTAAGGTCTCATGTCTTCCTTGTGTTTGTGATTGCTCCTCCCATACAGATGACTTTTTTCTAACACCAGGTTTGTTTTTATCTGATCATTTGCCTTTCATTTCACTCCACCATGTCCTTAATTTTCATGTTCAGTATAGGCATATTCGGATATGGTTATAAGAATACTATATATGCGTGTGTGTGTGATATGAGTTGCTGGATTTGTAAGCAGCCCATTTCTCAGTTTTATAGCATAGTAGGTTGACAGTAACAATTAATCCGGTTAATTAGCATTGTTTTGATAGAACTAAGGTATCTCCATATCTGTTTTTTTTTTTTGCATGTTTGTGGTTGCCTCTGTCAACAACTTTCAAGTTTCGAAGTTTGGAACACCTTTCAGGGTTAATTAGCATTTTGGGAACACCTTTACCATTAAGGCCTATTGAAATTCTGTATTGAAGGTCTCAATTTTAATATATAGGTAGTGTAGTTTTAAGATGGAAGACATATGTTTGGAACACTCTGCATACTGAGAAACATAATGTTTCTTCCTGGTTAAACGGCCAGCATAGTGATTAAATTTGCAGTTTTGGTTACTGAATTTGCAATGTCTGCTAGTCTCGGATCTATATCTCTGAGGAAATCTTTGATATGTAACTCGAAAGACTTGCATTGAATAATGCTGTCTGTGATGCTTCTATAGGGGTACTGTTTGCATTTTGTCCCTCAGGTTTCACTCTCTATTAATTTGTGAGTTTATCATTTATTTATTTATTGCAGGATTAGCCGACAACACATACTCAGGTCACTTCATTTTCCCATGCTTATTTTTCTTGACATCATTAGAAACCTTACACTTAGGGGCTTCATATATATAATCCCATATCCCATTCCATGTTATTCAAGCTATGTTCTTTTGTAGTGCAGGTTGTGGCCAAAACGATCCTGATTTAAACCAAGAACTGGAGAAGGATACTGTGGCCTTACTCTCCGAGGAGATTGCATTACAGAAGATCGTAAGCAAAGAAACCATGGACCGCACCTCGGCACTAACAATGGATGCCAAAAGAGCCTCCTCACACTACCAGAAAGAAGCTGAAAAGTGCAATGCAGGTGTAGAAACATGTGAGGAAGCCAGGGAATGGGCTGAAGCTCAACTCAGAGAGGAGCTCAAGCGGACTGCCTTATGGGAGCAACGAGCTCGGCAACTCGGCTGGAAAGATCGAAAAAGGGCATATACTTGACTGTCTATATATATGTACAAACTCATTTTTTGTTCATTTTCTATTAGAAATGCAAATGCTTCATCCTCTTCCACTTGCATTCAATGTTGTTGGCTTTTTTAATTAAACAAAGGCAGTGAAAGCATTCTAGATATTTATTTTCCCCATGCAGTCTTTATTTTGTGCTCTTTGTCATCAACATATAAGCTCAAAGTTTAATGATGGTGGTTTTGATTTTAAGGAGTTTGTTTCCCATTGTTGTCTTACAAAGTAATTTGATTTTAAGGTCAGATTTGATGTTTGAGAAATCCCAAAAAGAAGGTAGGGAAACCGGAAAAATTAGGAAAATAGGCACTTTTCCTACCTCCTAACCACACCTAATTTAAATAAATAATAATAATAATAATAATAATAATAAATCGATGGATAAAAAAAAAGAAATAAAACAAAATTGCTTAAAATATTATATAAGCACATGTGATCTTGATAAATTTGGAATTTACTTTTTATATTTTATTTTTAATAATTTAGTTTTTCCATTCCAATTTTAAAATTAAAGTCTAACTATTAACACTGTTAAAATTATTTTATTAAATTTAGCTTCACTACAAAAACAAAAAAAAATGTTAACAATTAGACTTGAAATATGAAATATAGAAAGCCAAATTCCTAAAAATAAAATTATAAGGGCTAAATTCTAAATTTATAAAAAATAAAAACTTATGACATATTTTAACCTAAAAAATCACCGCTATACATCGTTCCTTATTGATTCAAAATAAGGTGTTTTGATGTTTATGAAACAAAGTTAAAAAATTGTGATTATTCGAACGGACCAATTTTTTTAATTTAGGCTTAATGATGAATTTGGCTACTAAGTTTGCATGTTTTGTCAAAATGGCCCTAATTGTATTTTTGAGTCTTTTTTTACCATTAACCTTTATTATTTTTTTCAATTTATTTTTTCTAACAGATTTAGTGAATAAATCAAGGTTTCAATTTTTCTTTCTTTTCAAAAGGTTTCAATCTTTCATAGGTTTGTTTACCGAGAAGTTTTTCTACTGAGTTGATTTTTTTTAGATAATTACGTTTATTTTCTTTAAATTAAGAGTTATGTTTTAATTAAATGTATTATTTATTTTATTATTTTCCACATGTAATTATCTTATCGGGTTATCTTAGTAATAAATTACATCTCATTAAAAACATTCCACATATGAAATTCCACATCATCCCCGTTAACTTTTTTAACAGTACTTTCATTAAATCTATTAGAAAAAGCAGATTGAAAAAAAGAACAAAAGTTGATGGCCAAAAAAGGCCCAAAAATACAATTAGGACCGTTTTGACAAAACATGCAAACGTTAGTGTCCAAATTTATCATTAACCCTTTAATTTATAATTAATTTTAATTTTTTATAAGGTAAAAATATGTTATATTTAAAATAGTAAAATTAACTTAAAGACACTATGTAAAGAATGGTTTTTTTACAAGAATTATTGATTATATTTTATTTATTTGAAAAATAATTTTTTTAAAGTATTTATAAAAAATATGATTTTTTTTCAAAATAAATTTAAAAAGAATTAAAATCTAAATTAGTATGAAAAATATTAAAAACCGAATTGAATGATAATAAATGGAGAAAAACAGAATGTTAGAAGCTTTTCTTTTTCATTCCAAATACAAGCAAAACCGGTGAATGGTTCATGCACTTTGACCAATTCAAATAGAGTCAATAAGGGCTTTAATATGAATCCAACCAAAATTAAAGGCTCAAATTCAATTGGTTTCAAATAAAACATCTAAAACCAATATTTAAGGGTTCAATCCCACTCTTTTTTACATTAATCATCAAATACACTAATTTTTGGACTCACCAATCCATTCGGTTTTTATTCCATGATGCTCATCATCTAACAAATAGATTTAGACCTCTAGAGTGGTTTGGCATCTCCACATTATATATCTTTTTTTTGGTAATTTAGTTTTGAAACAAGATGAATTGAATTGAATTTTATTAATCTTGTGTGTCAGTAGAAGAAAACGGATGGAAGTGTGGTGTTAGTTTACCCAAATGAGTAGAAAGTCGTAAGAGAGATATTCTGATAAGTGTTTATTGTTTCATGGTGAATTTTTATTTGAGGGATTGAAGTGTCATGTGAAAGCATACTATTAATAACAAGTTATTTTATTGTCTCTTAATAAAAGCGACAATCTTGCATGATGGTGATACAACATTATAGATTAAGTTAGTGATAAGTGATTATTGTCTTGTCAATACAAATCTTGCAATCACCGTGATGGAGTGATAAGTGAAGAAGTGCATTGGTAGGTAGTAAGTGGTGTTTCACCTGTGGTGCAGGCGAGGCGAGCCGAGCGGAGCCAAAAACAAATAACGTGTGGCTCCAGCTATTTAAATGTTTAAGGTAGTGGGAAGTGCTTCAAAGACACAGAAGGGGTTAACTAGTGGAAATTGACTTGGTCTTCGCCATTCTTTTTTCTACCTAAACAATCCCATTTCTGCATTTGATTTTTCATTTCCAGTCCACAAAAAAATACACCATGGATTGGCAGTCTCTAGAACTCAAACTTGTCTCCTGCCGAGATCTCAAAGCCTTCAATTTCTTCCAAAAACTCTCTGCCTACTCTGTAGTTTCCATCGTCATCATCAACGAACAACCCAAGAAGAAAGAAGAACACCCGCAAAAGAAGCATCTGCAGCGCCAGAAGACTGGTATCGCCAAAGGAGGCAAGAACCCAGAATGGAATCACGTGTTTGAGTTCGACCTCGAAAGCTTACCCCCCGAGGAATCCGATCATCTTTTCCTCAAGTTCGATTTGCGTGCGGATGGCTTGGTCAATAGAACAATCGGCGAGGTGCGTGTTCCTTTGAAGGCTTTGATAGATGATTTTTGTGGGGTTGTGAGGTTCGTCAGTTACCAGGTTCGTGACAGTGATGGGAAGCCTAATGGGGTGCTTAATTTTTCGTATAAGTTGAAAGGGAAGGTGAAAACAAATGGAAATTACGATGATTCTCCACGTCTAATCCAATCGTCTTCTCCTGAAAAAAGCACCCAATGTTCCTCTGACAAAATCGTTTACCCCAAAGTGGAAGTAGATGATAATAATAATCAATCATGGCGACGGGAAATTGTTCGGTACCCTTCACTGGACGATGCTTGTAATACTGGACCAGTGTTTCAATGGCAAACAGCAGGAACAGGGAGCTATTACAGTAGTAGGAACATGGTAACTTTGGTTCCTGGAGGATATCTTGATCCATATTCAAGATCATCACCAGTGGTGCAGCCTTCTGTTACATATTGGTACACAGTGGAGCCAACTATGCTCCAGTGATGATGATGATTATTGGTATATATATATATTGATGCCTAGAAGATCTGACTTGTCTTCTTGATGCCAGTGTAGCACAATATGTCTTTTGTTGTATTAATTTCTCAGATTTTCTTCTATAAATGAGGAAAGATTAAGCAAAGCTGGAAACTATTTTAGAGTAGTCCAGTTTGGTAGGTTAATTTTTGCCCATAAGTTTTGGTGCCATCATAATTCTGAAAAGGAAGTGTGCTTGAAGGTGGCAAACAACATGAATATCAGATAGATGCATTGAACGATGGCTACAATTGAGAAACTTTTTTGGTATACTACTGCTCTATAATCATGCTATTTCGGTTTCAACCTAGCTTAAATTTTTCATCATCTATTTCTATTAATTTACAATTTAATTATTAGAGTAAACTACAAATAAAGTCACTTTTATTTGGCTTATATTATATTTTAATCACTTATGTTTGAAATGTTATGTTTTAGTCATTTACATTATCATTTTATTACAAAGTGGTCACTCTACCGTTAAAATCTGTTACCTCCCTAACGGTTGTTCTACGTGGTAGCCTAAATGGGTTTTAAATGCTAACTTGAATGTCCAGTAGTTGGGATGAAAATAAATTTTTAATTAAATAAATTTAATTTGAACTGCTACGTAGGACATCTAAGTTAGCATTTAAAACTCATTTAGACTTCCATGCGGGATCGCCGTTAGAGAGGTAATGAAGTTTAACGGTAGAGTGACCACTTCGTAATAAAACAATAACGTAAGTAGCTAAAACGTAACATTTCAAATATAAGTGACTATTTTTTATAGTTTATCCTAATTATTAATTTAAATTATTAAACATATTTAATAATCTATTAAACATGCTGCATTTAGCAGGGCAGTTGAAACTACCTTGCTTATAATATCAAGATTTGAAACTTAATTTCTGGGTGGCAGCTTCAACAATTGCTTAAACAAAGTGTTGCGCAGTTGAGGAATTAAATGGCAAATGAATGACTTGAAATTTCTTTTAAGGGTGAAATTTTGCTATTACTCCTTATATTATGTATAAATTGTAAATTTAGTCTATATATTCTATTTTTTATCAGTTTTAATTATTTTATATTTTATATTTTAAAATTTCTATCTTTAACCCAAATGACAACAATTAAATCAATTACGTGAAATTATGTTTTTAATTTTTCAATTTAATAATTTTTAATCTTTATACTCTTTTAAATTTTATAATATAGTAATATATAATAAAATATATATTTGACGTAAATAAAATTGAAAAGATAAGATTGAAATTGAAGAAAGGGGAATAGGTAGTGTAAAGTCCAAGTCAATTGTAAGGTTTGAATGGAGGTGGGTCTCAAGGAATATTATATTATTAAATGTTAGAAAAAGGTCCATGTCAAAGTGAAAGCATTGAAATTATAAGGGGATGAGGTAATGGGGGACCTATGAAAGCATCGCCACTTCAAGACTTCAATGCCTTTTACCGTCTCTTCTTCTTCGAGATGCTTTTTCTAGAATTACGCCTAATTGTACTCCCATTCCAAATTTTTGGGTTTTTTTTTAATAAATTTATTTTCTAATCACATTAATTTTTTTGGGTAAATTACACCAACAATCACTCAATTTTGATGTAGTTGATAAAACAGTTGCATTGATTTCAATTCAGCCACTCAACTTTCGAAAAATGACAAACTAGTTATTAATATTATCGAAAAATGACAAATCAATCACCCATAAATATTTTTCATTACAGGCCTAACGGGGCAAGTGACGTGGCCAGTTAACTAGCCACGTTAAACGACGAACCAAAGGGTCTAAAATTTGAACGGATTTAGAGAAAATAAAAGAAAAGATTATTGGTTTAGGGTAAAAAGAAAAAGGATGGATTGGGTTTTACCTTTCTCCTTCTCATTCTTTTTCTTTATCTTTTTCATATTCTTCTCCCTCAACCTCTTTCTCGCTATGCTTCTTTTTTTTCTTCTCTTCTTTTACCACCTCTTTATCCTCGTGTTTTTCTTCTTTTTTCATCTCCGCCTCCTTTGTCTTTTTTTTCTCTTTTTCTCCGTGTTCTCATCATCTTCTTCATCTTTGTGCATTTTCTCCTTTTTCTCCTATTTATTTTTCATTTTTCCAAGTTCACTATCCTCATGTTTTTTCTTATCCTTCTCTTTATGTTTCTCCCCTTATCCTCCTTATGCTTCAGTTTTCGTTCTCTATTGATTTGGTCTTCATTTCTTCATGGTTTGGCTCCATATCCTTCACCTTTGCTTTGAAATGCAGTTATTCCTTCTTCACCTTTTTTCTTCTACTAACAATCAATTCAAATGTACCTTGCAACTCAGAACCTTTTGCCACAAATTGAAACTCGAATGTAAGTCCTTCCTAATTTTTTAAAAAATTCCCTAAAAAAATTTTGAAAATAAATAAGCACGGATAAAATACAACCAAACATAAACAGACTATATGATTCATTACAAGACACAACATGATGGTTGGTATTTTACAACTAATGCCATTACACATAAAAGCAAGTTCTGCACAAAACTTCTGAAAGTAGAAGCATGATGTTCAAAGTTTCAAACATAAAAGTGATCCAGCTTTTATGCAAGGATGAATTTGTGCCCTTCAACTAACTTGATTCTGAATACTTTCACTACCATCATATGTCGACAGGAGGAGAAAAATAAACCATAAGGAGACCTAAAAAAAGTTGTACTAATTTGATTCAACTGAATGAGAAAATCGACATTTCAAGCAAATATAATAGCAGGAAAAATAGTGGTAGCATAAAAGGTTTCAATGATAAATCAACACAAGTTTTTCCATACCTTTAGCATTTTTTTACTCCCTATACCTATTTCATTTTCAAGAAGAAGGTTAATGTAATAGCCTGAATTTTTAGTGGTGTCGGAATGGTGATTCGAGATCACTAAATCTGACAAACGAGTAGAAAATATTATAAATTTAGTAAGTATAAGTTAAATGTGAAGTTAGGAAAATTTTGAAATAGTGAATAGTGTACTAGGAATAAATATTAAAATAATTAAAATAAAAAAAACGAGGTATCGAGACCTCGAAGATTTTAAACCGAGCCATAAATATTTTTAGAAATATTTATAGAGTGTCATTGAGTTGGTATTAAAGTTTCGTTAGAAAATTTTAACGTTTGGATAGTTAATTAACTAAAAAGGACTAAATTGGGAATAGTGTAAAATTTGTTAAATTGTGATTAAATAGCTTAAGTGACTAAAGTGGAGGGATTTAAAAGGCTATTAGACCCAAATTATATGGGCTGGACGGTTGGGTAAGAAAAATCAGCAGAATGTAAGGAGAAACAGGGGCAAAATTGGAAACTTAACAAATTAAACATTTAAAACAAAGACAAAAGTGAAAAATCTAGAGATCTCTTCACAATTTATCAGAAAAAAACGCCATAGGAGGTCTGGAATAAGCTGGTTTTTCATATTTTTGAATCATGTAAGTTTAATTCTTGATTATTTCTTCTAATTTTTGTGATTTTGATACTTTTACAATTAGGTCCAACTAATTATTTCATTAGTTTTTGATTCCATGGCTGATTTTGAAAGTTACCATTGATTAGTGTTGGATTTTTATGATGAATAAACATGAAATTGAAGCTTTAATTTTGTTATATGATGATTTTATTAAGTAATTTGATAGAAATTGATTTTAGGGACCTAATTGTGAAAAAGTTGGGAATTAAGGTTTGGTGTTGCGGTTTTGAGTATGAAAGGCTATGTAGTAGTCTAAAATAGTTGGAAAAAGGTGTTAATTGAGAAAAATTAGATCAATTGAGGGGTTAATTGAGTAGGGATCAAATTGTAAAAACTGTAAAGTTTGGGGTAAAAGTGTAACTTCGAAAATTAAAGGGCATAAATTGTGAAATGAATTAGAATTGAATTAAATGCTGATGAATGAATAAATTTGCATTTTAGATCGAGAACCTGAAACAAGTCGAGGAAAAGAAAAAGTAGCCGATTAGTCCCTGAACTTTTACAAATTCTGCAAATCGATCCAGGTAAGTTCATATGGCTGAAATTTAATGATTAAATGTTAATTTCATGAATTATACAATGTATGATGAAATGTATTTATTGTTGAAATGAGAATAAAATAAAAATGTGAAAATCGAATAAATGATCAAATTAAGTGGAACACCGGATTTGAGTACTTCTGATCAAGAAACAAAGTGATAAGTGGTTACACTTATCTGATCAAGAAACAAAGTGATAAGTGGTTACACTTATCTGATCAAGAGACAAAGTGATAAGTGGCTACACTTATCTGATCAAGTGATAAAGTGATAAGTGGTAGCTTCAGCTACACTTATCTGATCAAGTGGCAAAGTGATAAGTGGTAGCCTAGCTACACTTATCTGATCAAGGACAAGTGATAAGAGGTCATATGTCAAAGTGAAAGTGAAGTACTCAATTTTCCGTAACCGTTCCTTAATTTTGATCAAGGATGGTAAGTGACAAATGGGCCCAAAGGAATTATGGTAAAAGAATAAGTAGTAGTGAGTTTATACCAAGGAACTCACCAAAGATTGTGGTTGACAGGTAAATTTAGTAATGGTGTATATTGTATAAGTGTACAAGTGTTTGGTAAGATTTATGTTTTATGCCTATGAACTTACTAAGCTTTTCTATAAGCTTACATGTGTGTGTTTATTGTTTTTGTAGATTAACGTATTTATACATTCGGAGGATCGGATCTACATCAAGATACACTATCCGA